>NC_092277.1:4988504-5129807 GCF_036320965.1 Panulirus ornatus | reverse complement strand
ATAGATTAAATGGTAATCTTACAGTATTGTAGACACCTTGTAATAATTATAATACATTGTTTGTTAATATGATAGTAATGCAAACATGTATCACATACGTTCTACAATAATCTGATAGTAATAAGATATGTATCATATACATTCTGTGCTAATCTGATAGTAATACAAACATGTATCATATGTGCTATATGGATACATTCCAACATGTATCATATACATTCTATGGTAACTGATATCAATACAAACAGGCATCATATATATTCTATGGTTATCTGATAGTAATACAGAAATATATTATATACATTCTATGGCAATCTGATAGTAATAGAAACATTTTTCATATACATTCTATGGTAATCTGACAGTAATAAAAACTTGTATCACATACATTCTCTGGTAATCTTATAGTATTACAAACATATATCATATACATTCCATGGTAATCTGATAGCAATATGAACATGTATTATATACATTTTATGGGAGTCTGATAGTAATACAAACATTTAACATATGTATATTGTCTGGTAATCTGATAATAATGCAAACATGTATCATTTACATTCTATGGTAATCTGGTAGTAATATAAATATGTATCTTACACATTTTATGGTAATATGATAGTAATACAAACTTTCTTTCTTTCATACTATTAGCCATTTCCCGCATTAGCGAGGCAGCGTTAAGAACAGAGCACTGGGCCTTTGAGGGAATATCCTCACCTGGCCCCCTTCTCTGTTCCTTCTTTTGGAAAATTGAAAAAAAAAAATGAGAGGGGAGGATTTCCAGCCCCCCGCTCCCTTCCCTTTTAGTCACCTTCTACGACACGCAGGGAATACGTGAGAAGTATTCTTTCTCCCCTATCCCCAGGGAGAAATACAAACATGTATCATATATATATTCTATGGTTATCTGATAGTAATAAAGACATGTATCATATACATTACATGGTAATCTGAAAAAATACAAACATATATCATATACATTTTATGGGAATCTGATAGTGTTAACAAGCATCATATTCATTCTATGGCAGTCTTACATTAATAGAATCATATATCACATATATTCTATGGTAACCTGATAGTAATACAAACATGTATCAAACACATTCTATGGTAATCTGATAGTAATAAAAACAAATTTCATATATGTCCTATGGTAAGCTGATAGTAATACAAACATGTATTATATACATTCTATGGTATTCTGATAGTAAGGGAAATATGTATTATATACATTCTATGGCAATCGGAGAGTAATACAAATATGTATCACATACATCTTATGGTAATCTGATAGTAACGGAAACACATATTATATACAATCTATGGTAATCTGATAGTAATACAAATATGTATCATCTAACTTCTCTTTCAATGTGATAGAAATACAAGTACGAATCATATACATTCTATTTCAATCTTATAGTAATAAAAACATGTATCATATGCATTGCATGGTAATGTAAAAATAATACAAACATGTATCATGTACATTCCATAGTATTCTGATGTTAGTATAAACATGTATCATATACATTTTATGGTAATATGATTGTCTGGTGATATGACTGTAATACAAACATGTATCATATACGTTCTATGGTAATCTTATAGTAATACAAACATCTGTTGAATACATTCTATGGTAATCTGATGGTAATAAAAACTTGTATCATATACAATCTATGGTAATCTGATGGTAATGCAAACATGTATCATATGTATTCTATGGTAATGCGATGGTAATAGAAAAATGTATCATATACATTCTATGGAAATCTGGTAGTAAAAGAAACATGTGTCATAAACATTCTATGGTAACCTGATTGTAGTACAAATATGTATTATACACATTTTCTAGTAATCTGATAGTAATAGAAATATGTCTCATATACATTGTATTGAAATCTGATAGTAATGAAACATGTACCAAATATGGTCTATGGTAATCTGATACTAATACATACATGTATCATACACTTTCAATGGTAAACTGATAGTAATAGAAACATATATCATACAAATTTTATGGTAATCTGATTGTAATACAAACATGTATTATATACATTATATGGTAATCTGACAGTAGTACAAGGATTTATCATATATATTGTATGTTATTCCGACAGTAATAAAAACATGGATCACATACATTATATGATAACGATATTAATACAAACATGTATAATATACATTCTACCGTAATCTGATACTAATGGAAACATGTCATATATATTTTATGGCAATCTCATAGTAACATAAATATGTATCATATACTTTCTACGTTAATTTGACAGTAATGCAAACATGTATCATATACATTATATGGTAATCTGATAGCAATACCAACATGTAACATATACATTCTATGGTAATCTGACTGTAATACAAACATGCATTATATACATCTGTGGTAATGTGATAGTAATACAAACATTTATCACATACATTCCATGGTAATCAGATCATAATAGAAACGTTTACACATACATTCTATGGTAACCTGATGGTAATAAATCTTGAATCATATTCATTCTATGTTAATATGATTGTAATACAAACATGTATCATATACATTCTACGGTAATGAGATGGTAATACCAATATGCATCATATACATTGTGTGGTGAAGTGATAGTAACACAAACATGTATCATATACATTCTATGGTTATCTGATTGTTATTCAAACATGTATCATATACATTCTATGGAAATCTGATAGTAATACAAACTTGTATCATATATATTGAATGGTAATATGATAGTAATGCAAACATGTATCATATACATTACATGGTAATCTGATAGTAATACAAACATGTAATTATGCATTCTATGATAATCTGATTGTAATACAAACATGCATCATATACATTCTATGGTAATCTGATAGTAATAAAAACATCTATCACATACATTCTATAGTAATCTGAAGGTAATAAAAACTTGTACCACGTACAATCTATGGTAATCTGATGGTAATGCAAATATGTATCATATATATTCTATGGTAATGTGATTGTAATAGAAAAATGTATCATATACATTCTATGGAAATCTGATAGTAATACAAACATGTATCATAAACATTCTATGGTAATCTGATCATAGTACAAACATGTATTATATATATTTTCTGGTAATCTCATAGTAATAGAAATATGTCTCATATACTTTCTTTCTTTCAAACTATTCGCCATTTCCCACGTTAACAAGGTAGCATTAAGAACAAAGGACTGGGCCTCTGAGGGAATATCCTCACCTGGCCCCCTTCTCTGTTCCTTCTTTTGGAAAATTAAAAAAAAAAAAAAAAATCTGATATTAATGAAACATGTATCAAATATGGTCTATGGTAATCTGAAAGTAATACAAACATGTATCATAGACTTTCTCTGGTAAACTGATAGTAATACAAACATGTATCATATACATTCTATGGTAATCTGATAGTAATACAAACATGTATTATATACATTATATGGTAATCTGATAGCAATACGAGCATTTATCATCCACACTCTATGTGATTCTGATAGTAACAAAACATGGATCACATACATTATATGATAACCTGATATTTGTACAAACATGTATCATATACATTCTTTCATAATCTGATACTAATAGAAACATGTATCATATATATTTTATGGCAATCTCATAGTAATGCAAATATGTATCATATACAGTCTACCGTAATCTGATACTAATGGAAACATGTATCATATATATTTTATGGCAATCTCATAGTAATGTAAATATGCATCATATACATTCTATTGTAATTTGATTGTAATGCAAACATGTATCATATACATTATATGGTAATCTGATAGTAATAAAAACAAGTTTCATATACATTTCATGGTAATATGATAGTAATAATAGCATGTATCATATATATTCAATGGTAATGTGATAGTAATACAAATATGTATCATATATATTACATGGTAATCTGATAGCAATACCAACATGTAACATATACATTCTATGGTAATCTGATTGTAATACAAACATGTATCATATACATTCTATGGTAATGTAATAGTAATACAAACATCTATCACATACATTCTATGGTAATCTGATAGTAATTGAAACATGTATTATAAACATTCTTTTGTAATCTGATAGTAATGCAAGTATGTATCATATTCATGGTATTGTAACCTGATAATAATAGAAACATATATCATATACATTCTATGATAATCTACTAGTAATACAAACATGTATCATATAATTTCTCTTGTAATGTGATAGAAATACAAAAATGAACTATATACATCTTATTTTGATAATTTAGTATTGAAAACATGTATGGTAATATGTAAATGATACCAACATGTATCATATACCTTCCACAGTAATATGATGGTAATACAAATATGTATCATATACATTATATGGTTATGTGATAGTAATACAAACATTCATTATATTCATTACATGTTAATCTGAGAGCAATACCAACATAAAACATAAACTTTCTATGATAATCTGGTTGTAACAGAAACATGTATAATATACATTCTATGGTAATCTGATAGTAATGTAGAATTTTATCACATACATTCTATGGTAATGTGATGGTAATAAAAACTTGTATTTTATACATTCTGTGGTAATCTGATGGTAATACAGAGATGTATCATTTACATTCCATGGTAATGTGATGGTAATATATACATTTATCATATACATTGTATGGTGAACTGATATTAACACAAAAATGTGTCATATACATTCTATGGTAATCTGATTGCTATCAAAACATGTATCATATACATTCAATGATAATCTGATAGTAATGTAAACTATTTATATTTATTCTGCTTTGTCGCTGTCTCCAGCATTTGCGAGGTAGCGCAAGGAAACAGAAGAAAGAAATGGCCCAACCCACCCCCATACACATGTATATACACACACGTCCACACACGCAAACATACCCACCCATACATCTCAATGTACACATATATATACACACACAGACAGATACATATATACCCATGCACACAGTTCACATTGCCTGCCTTTATTCATTCCCATCGCCACCTCGCCAGCCATGGAATACCATCCCCCTCCCCCCTCATGTGTGTGAGGTAGCGCTAGGAAAACATAACAAAGGCCCCATTCATTCACACTCAGTCTCCAGCTGTCATGCAATAATGCCCGAAACCACAGCTCCCTTTCCACATCCAGGCCCCACACAGCTTTCCATGGTTTACCCAGACCCTTCACATGCCCTGATTCAATCCACTGACAGCACGTCAACCCCGGTATACCACATCGATCCAATTCACTCTATTCCTTGCCCGCCTTTCACCCTCCTGCATGTTCAGGCCCCGATCACTCAAAATCTTTTTCACTCCATCTCTCCACCTCCAATTTGGTCTCCCACTTCTCCTCGTTCCCTCCACCTCCGACACATATATCCTCTTGGTCAATCTTTCCTCACTCATTCTCTCCATGTGCCCAAACCATTTCAAAACACCCTCTTCTGCTCTCTCAACCACGCTCTTTTTATTTCCACACATCTCTCTTACCGTTACATTACTTACTCGATCAAACCACCTCACACCACACATTGTCCTCAAACATCTCATTTCCAGCACATCCACCCTCCTGCGCACAACTCTATTCAAAGCCCACGCCTCACAACCATACAACATTGTTGGAACCACTATTCCTTCAAACATACCCATTTTTGCTTTTGGAGATAATGTTCTCGACTTCCACACATTCTTCAAGGCTCCCAGGATTTTCGCCCCCTCCCCCACCCTATGATCCACTTCCGCTTCCATGGTTCCATCCGCTGCCAGATCCACTCCCAGATATCTAAAACACTTTACTTCCTCCAGTTTTTCTCCATTCAAACTTACCTCCCAATTGACTTGACCCTCAACCCTACTGTACCTAATAACCTTGCTCTTATTCACAATTACTCTTAACTTTCTTCTTTCACACACTTTACCAAACTCAGTCACCAGCTTCTGCAGTTTCTCACATGAATCAGCCACCAGCGCTGTATCATCAGCGAACAACAACTGACTCACTTCCCAAGCTCTCTCATCCCCAACAGACTTCATACTTGCCCCTCTTTCCAAAACTCTTGCATTCACCTCCCTAACAACCTCATCCATAAACAATATATATATATATATATATATATATATATATATATATATATATATATATATATATATATATATATATATACATATATATATATATATATATATTTTTTTTTTTTTGTCGCTGTCTCCCGCGTTTGCGAGGTAGCGCAAGGAAACAGACGAAAGAAATGGCCCAACCCACCCCCATACACATGTATATACATACATCCACACACGCAACTATACATACCTACACAGCTTTCCATGGTTTACCCCAGACGCTTCACATGCCCTGATTCAATCCACTGACAGCACGTCAACCCCGGTATACCACATCGCTCCAATTCACTCTATTCCTTGCCCTCCTTTCACCCTCCTGCATGTTCAGGCCCCGATCACACAAAATCTTTTTCACTCCATCTTTCCACCTCCAATTTGGTCTCCCTCTTCTCCTCGTTCCCTCCACCTCCGACACATATATCCTCTTGGTCAATCTTTCCTCACTCATTCTCTCCATGTGCCCAAACCATTTCAAAACACCCTCTTCTGCCCTCTCAACCACGCTCTTTTTATTTCCACACATCTCTCTTACCCTTACGTTACTTACTCGATCAAACCACCTCACACCACACATTGTCCTCAAACATCTCATTTCCAGCACATCCATCCTCCTGCGCACAACTCTATCCATAACCCACGCCTTGCAACCATACAACATTGTTGGAACCACTATTCCTTCAAACATACCCATTTTTGCTTTCCGAGATAATGTTCTCGACTTCCACACATTCTTCAAGGCTCCCAGAATTTTTGCCCCCTCCCCCACCCTATGATCCACTTCCGCTTCCATGGTTCCATCCGCTGCCAGATCCACTCCCAGATATCTAAAACACTTCACTTCCTCCAGTTTTTCTCCATTCAAACTCACCTCCCAATTGACTTGACCCTCAACCCTACTGTACCTAATAACCTTGCTCTTATTCACATTTACTCTTAACTTTCTTCTTCCACACACTTTACCAAACTCAGTCACCAGCTTCTGCAGTTTCTCACATGAATCAGCTACCAGCGCTGTATCATCAGCGAACAACAACTGACTCACTTCCCAAGCTCTCTCATCCCCAACAGACTTCATACTTGCCCCTCTTTCCAAAACTCTTGCATTTACCTCCCTAACAACCCCATCCATAAACAAATTAAACAACCATGGAGACATCACACACCCCTGCCGCAAACCTACATTCACTGAGAACCAATCACTTTCCTCTCTTCCTACACGTACACATGCCTTACATCCTCGATAAAAACTTTTCACTGCTTCTAACAACTTGCCTCCCACACCATATATTCTTAATACCTTCCACAGAGCATCTCTATCAACTCTATCATATGCCTTCTCCAGATCCATAAATGCTACATACAAATCCATTTGCTTTTCTAAGTATTTCTCACATACATTCTTCAAAGCAAACACCTGATCCACACATCCTCTACCACTTCTGAAACCACACTGCTCTTCCCCAATCTGATGCTCTGTACATGCCTTCACCCTCTCAATCAATACCCTCCCATATAATTTACCAGGAATACTCAACAAACTTGTACCTCTGTAATTTGAGCACTCACTCTTATATATATATATATTTTTTTTTTTTTTTTTTTATACTTTGTCGCTGTCTCCCGCGTTTGCGAGGTAGCGCAAGGAAACAGACGAAAGAAATGGCCCAACCCCCCCCATACACATGTACATACACACGTCCACACACGGAAATATACATACCTACACAGCTTTCCATGGTTTACCCCGGACGCTTCACATGCCTTGATTCAATCCACTGACAGCACGTCAACCCCTGTATACCACATCGCTCCAATTCACTCTATTCCTTGCCCTCCTTTCACCCTCCTGCATGTTCAGGCCTCGATCACACAAAATCCTTTTCACTCCATCTTTCCACCTCCAATTTGGTCTCCCTCTTCTCCTCGTTCCCTCCACCTCCGACACATATATCCTCTTGGTCAATCTTTCCTCACTCATTCTCTCCATGTGCCCAAACCATTTCAAAACACCCTCTTCTGCTCTCTCAACCACGCTCTTTTTATTTCCACACATCTCTCTTACCCTTACGTTACTTACTCGATCAAACCACCTCACACCACACATTGTCCTCAAACATCTCATTTCCAGCACATCCATCCTCCTGCGCACAACTCTATCCATAGCCCACGCCTCGCAACCATACAACATTGTTGGAACCACTATTCCTTCAAACATACCCATTTTTGCTTTCCGGGATAATGTTCTCGACTTCCACACATTTTTCAAGGCTCCCAAAATTTTCGCCCCCTCCCCCACCCTATGATCCACTTCCGCTTCCATGGTTCCATCCGCTGACAGATCCACTCCCAGATATCTAAAACACTTCACTTCCTCCAGTTTTTCACCATTCAAACTCACCTCCCAATTGACTTGACCCTCAACCCTACTGTACCTAATAACCTTGCTCTTATTCACATTTACTCTTAGCTTTCTTCTTGCACACACTTTACCAAACTCAGTCACCAGCTTCTGCAGTTTCTCACATGAATCAGCCTCCAGCGCTGTATCATCAGCGAACAACAACTGACTCACTTCCCAAGCTCTCTCATCCCCAACAGACTGCATACTTGCCCCTCTTTCCAAAACTCTTGCATTCACCTTCCTAACAACACCATCCATAAACAAATTAAACAATCATGGAGACATCACACACCCCTGCTGCAAACCTACATCCACTGAGAACCAATCACTTTCCTCTCTTCCTACACGTACACATGCCTTACATCCTCGATAAAAACTTTTCACTGCTTCTAACAACTTGCCTCCCACACCATATATTCATAGTACCTTCCACAGAGCATCTCTATCAACTCTATCATATGCCTTCTCCATATCCATAAATGCTACATACAAATCCATTTGCTTTTCTAAGTATTTCTCACATACATTCTTCAAAGCAAACACCTGATCCACACATCCTCTACCACTTCTGAAACCACACTGCTCTTCCCCAATCTGATGCTCTGTACATGTCTTCACCCTCTCAATCAATACCCTCCCATATAATTTACCAGGAATACTCAACAAACTATACCTCTGTAATTTGAGCACTTACCCTTATCCCCTTTGCCTTTATACAATGGCACTATGCACGCATTCCACCAATCCTCAGGTACCTCAGGTGAGGTGCCTGAGGATCTGCCACATTAAATAACCTTACCAACCAGTCAACAAAACAGTCACCCCCTTTTTTTAATGAATTCCACTGCAATACCATCCAAACCTGCTGCCTTGCCGGCTTTCATCTTCCACAAATCTTTTACTACCTCTTTCCCTAACCCTCTCACTTTGCACACCACCTCAACCAAAACACCCTGTATCTGCCACTCTATCATCAAACACATTCAACAAACCTTGAAAATACTCACTCCATCTCCTTCTCACATCACCACTATTTGTTATCACCTCCCCATTAGCCCTCTTCACTGAAGTTACCATTTGCTCCCTTGTCTTACGCACTCTATTTACTTCTTTCCAGAAAAATATATACATATATATATATATATATATATATATATATATATATATATATATATATATATATATATATATTTTTGCTTTGTCGCTGTCTCCCGCGTTTGCGAGGTAGCGCAAGGAAACAGACGAAAGAAATGGCCCAACCCACCCCCATACACATGTATATACATACATCCAAATATACATACCTACACAGCTTTCCATGGTTTACCCCAGACGCTTCACATGCCCTGATTCAATCCACTGACAGCACATCAAGCCCGGTATACCACATCGCTCCAATTCACTCTATTCCTTGCCCTCCTTTCACCCTCCTGCATGTTCAGGCCCCGATCACACAAAATCTTTTTCACTCCATCTTTCCACCTCCAATTTGGTCTCCCTCTTCTCCTCGTTCCCTCCACCTCCGAAACATATATCCTCTTTGTCAATCTTTCCTCACTCATTCTCTCCATGTGCCCAAACCACTTCAAAACACCCTCTTCTGCTCTCTCAACCACGCTCTTTTTATTTCCACACATCTCTCTTACCCTTACGTTACTTACTCGATCAAACCACCTCACACCACACATTGTCCTCAAACATCTCATTTCCAGCACATCCATCCTCCTGCGCACAACTCTATCCATAGCCCACGCCTCGCAACCATACAACATTGTTGGAACCACTATTCCTTCAAACATACCCATTTTTGCTTTACGAGATAATGTTCTCGACTTCCACACATTCTTCAAGGCTCCCTGAATTTTCGCCCCCTCCCCCACCCTATGATCCACTTCCGCTTCCATGGTTCCATCTGCTGCCAGATCCACTCCCAGATATCTAAAACACTTCACTTCCTCCAGTTTTTCTCCATTCAAACTCACCTCCAAATTGACTTGACCCTCAACCCTACTGTACCTAATAACCTTGCTCTTATTCACATTTACTCTTAACTTTCTTCTTTCACACACTTTACCAAACTCAGTCACCAGCTTCTGCAGTTTCTCACATGAATCAGCCACCAGCGCTGTATCATCAGCGAACAACAACTGACTCACTTCCCAAGCTCTCTCATCCCCAACAGACTTCATACTTGCCCCTCTTTCCAAAACTCTTGCATTCACCTCCCTAACAACCCCATCCATAAACAAATTAAACAACCATGGAGACATCACACACCCCTGCTGCAAACCTACATTCACTGAGAACCAATCACTTTCCTCTCTTCCTACACGTACACATGCCTTACATCCTCGATAAAAACTTTTCACTGCTTCTAACAACTTGCCTCCCACACCATATATTCTTAATACCTTCCACAGAGCATCTCTATCAACTCTATCATATGCCTTCTCCAGATCCATAAATGCTACATACAAATCCATTTGCTTTTCTAAGTATTTCTCACATACATTCTTCAAAGCAAACACCTGATCCACACATCCTCTACCACTTCTGAAACCACACTGCTCTTCCCCAATCTGATGCTCTGTACATGCCTTCACCCTCTCAATCAATACCCTCCCATATAATTTACCAGGAATACTCAACAATATATATATATATATATATATATATATATATATATATATATATATATATATATATATTTTTTTTTTTTTTTTTTTTTTTATACTTTGTCGCTGTCTCCCGCGTTTGCGAGGTAGCGCAAGGAAACAGACGAAAGAAATGGCCCAACCCCCCCCCCCATACACATGTACATACACACGTCCACACACGCAAATATACATACCTACACAGCTTTCCATGGTTTACCCCAGACGCTTCACATGCCTTGATTCAATCCACTGACAGCACGTCAAACCCTGTATACCACATCGCTCCAATTCACTCTATTCCTTGCCCTCCTTTCACCCTCCTGCATGTTCAGGCCCCGATCACACAAAATCTTTTTCACTCCATCTTTCCACCTCCAATTTGGTCTCCCTCTTCTCCTCGTTCCCTCCACCTCCGACACATATATCCTCTTGGTCAATCTTTCCTCACTCATTCTCTCCATGTGCCCAAACCATTTCAAAACACCCTCTTCTGCTCTCTCAACCACGCTCTTTTTATTTCCACACATCTCTCTTACCCTTACGTTACTTACTCGATCAAACCACCTCACACCACACATTGTCCTCAAACATCTCATTTCCAGCACATCCATCCTCCTGCGCACAACTCTATCCATAGCCCACGCCTCGCAACCATACAACATTGTTGGAACCACTATTCCTTCAAACATACCCATTTTTGCTTTCCGAGATAATGTTCTCGACTTCCACACATTTTTCAAGGCTCCCAAAATTTTCGCCCCCTCCCCCACCCTATGATCCACTTCCGCTTCCATGGTTCCATCCGCTGACAGATCCACTCCCAGATATCTAAAACACTTCACTTCCTCCAGTTTTTCTCCATTCAAACTCACCTCCCAATTGACTTGACCCTCAACCCTACTGTACCTAATAACCTTGCTCTTATTCACATTTACTCTTAACTTTCTTCTTCCACACACTTTACCAAACTCAGTCACCAGCTTCTGCAGTTTCTCACATGAATCAGCCACCAGCGCTGTATCATCAGCGAACAACAACTGACTCACTTCCCAAGCTCTCTCATCCCCAACAGACTTCATACTTGCCCCTCTTTCCAGGACTCTTGCATTTACCTCCCTAACAACCCCATCCATAAACAAATTAAACAACCATGGAGACATCACACACCCCTGCCGCAAACCTACATTCACTGAGAACCAATCACTTTCCTCTCTTCCTACACGTACACATGCCTTACATCCTCGATAAAAACTTTTCACTGCTTCTAACAATATATATATATATATATATATATATATATATATATATATATATATATATATATATATATATATATATTTTATCATTTTTTTGCTTTGTCGCTGTCTCCCACATTTGCAAGGCAGCGCAAGGAAACAGACGAAAGAAATGGCCCAACCCACTCCCATATACATGTATATACACACACGTCCACACATGCAAATATACATACCTATACATCTCAATGTACACATATATATACACACACAGACACATACATATATACCCATGCACACAATTCACACTGTCTGCCTTTATTCATTCCCATTGCCACCTCGCCACACATGGAATACCATCCCCCTCCCCCCTCATGTGTGCGAGGTAGCACTAGGAAAAGACAACAAAGGCCTCATTCATTCACACTCAGTCTCTAGCTGTCATGCAATAATGCCCAAAACCACAGCTCCCTTTCCACATTCAGGCCCCACACAACTTTCCATGGTTTACCCCAGACGCTTCACATGCCTTGATTCAATCCACTGACAGCACATCAACCCCGGTATACCACATCGATCCAATTCACTCTATTCCTTGCCCTCCTTTCACCCTCCTGCATGTTCAGGCCCCGATCACACAAAATCTTTTTCACTCCATCTTTCCACCTCCAATTTGGTCTCCCTCTTCTCCTCGTTCCCTCCACCTCCAGCACATATATCCTCTTGGTCAATCTTTCCTCACTCATTCTCTCCATGTGCCCAAACCATTTCAAAACACCCTCTTCTGCTCTCTCAACCACGCTCTTTTTATTTCCACACATCTCTCTTACCCTTACGTTTCTTACTCGATCAAACCACCTCACACCACACATTGTCCTCAAACATCTCATTTCCAGCACATCCATCCTCCTGCGCACAACTCTATCCATAGCCCACGCCTCGCAACCATACAACATTGTTGGAACCACTATTCCTTCAAACATACCCATTTTTGCTTTACGAGATAATGTTCTCGACTTCCACGCACTCTTCAAGGCTCCCGGGATATTCACCCCCTCCCTCACCCTATGATCCACTTCCGCTTCCATGGTTCCATCCGCTGCCAGATCCACTCCCAGATATCTAAAACACTTTACTTCCTCCAGTTTTTCTCCATTCAAACTTACCTCCCAATTGACTTGACCCTCAACCCTACTGTACCTAATAACCTTGCTCTTATTCACATTTACTCTTAACTTTCTTCTTTCACACACTTTACCAAACTCAGTCACCAACTTCTGCAGTTTCTCACATGAATCAGCCACCAGTGCTGTATCATCAGCGAACAACAACTGACTCACTTCCCAAGCTCTCTCATCCCCAACAGACTTCATGCTTGCCCCTCTTTCCAAAACTCTTGCATTCACCTCCCTAACAACCTCATCCATAAACAATATATATATATATATATATATATATATATATATATATATATATATATATATATATATATATATATATACATATATATATATATATATATATTTTTTTTTTTTTGTCGCTGTCTCCCGCGTTTGCGAGGTAGCGCAAGGAAACAGACGAAAGAAATGGCCCAACCCACCCCCATACACATGTATATACATACATCCACACACGCAACTATACATACCTACACAGCTTTCCATGGTTTACCCCAGACGCTTCACATGCCCTGATTCAATCCACTGACAGCACGTCAACCCCGGTATACCACATCGCTCCAATTCACTCTATTCCTTGCCCTCCTTTCACCCTCCTGCATGTTCAGGCCCCGATCACACAAAATCTTTTTCACTCCATCTTTCCACCTCCAATTTGGTCTCCCTCTTCTCCTCGTTCCCTCCACCTCCGACACATATATCCTCTTGGTCAATCTTTCCTCACTCATTCTCTCCATGTGCCCAAACCATTTCAAAACACCCTCTTCTGCCCTCTCAACCACGCTCTTTTTATTTCCACACATCTCTCTTACCCTTACGTTACTTACTCGATCAAACCACCTCACACCACACATTGTCCTCAAACATCTCATTTCCAGCACATCCATCCTCCTGCGCACAACTCTATCCATAACCCACGCCTTGCAACCATACAACATTGTTGGAACCACTATTCCTTCAAACATACCCCTTTTTGCTTTCCGAGATAATGTTCTCGACTTCCACACATTCTTCAAGGCTCCCAGAATTTTGCCCCCTCCCCCACCCTATGATCCACTTCCGCTTCCATGGTTCCATCCGCTGCCAGATCCACTCCCAGATATCTAAAACACTTCACTTCCTCCAGTTTTTCTCCATTCAAACTCACCTCCCAAATGACTTGACCCTCAACCCTACTGTACCTAATAACCTTGCTCTTATTCACATTTACTCTTAACTTTCTTCTTCCACACACTTTACCAAACTCAGTCACCAGCTTCTGCAGTTTCTCACATGAATCAGCTACCAGCGCTGTATCATCAGCGAACAACAACTGACTCACTTCCCAAGCTCTCTCATCCCCAACAGACTTCATACTTGCCCCTCTTTCCAAAACTCTTGCATTTACCTCCCTAACAACCCCATCCATAAACAAATTAAACAACCATGGAGACATCACACACCCCTGCCGCAAACCTACATTCACTGAGAACCAATCACTTTCCTCTCTTCCTACACGTACACATGCCTTACATCCTCGATAAAAACTTTTCACTGCTTCTAACAACTTGCCTCCCACACCATATATTCTTAATACCTTCCACAGAGCATCTCTATCAACTCTATCATATGCCTTCTCCAGATCCATAAATGCTACATACAAATCCATTTGCTTTTCTAAGTATTTCTCACATACATTCTTCAAAGCAAACACCTGATCCACACATCCTCTACCACTTCTGAAACCACACTGCTCTTCCCCAATCTGATGCTCTGTACATGCCTTCACCCTCTCAATCAATACCCTCCCATATAATTTACCAGGAATACTCAACAAACTTGTACCTCTGTAATTTGAGCACTCACTCTTATATATATATATATTTTTTTTTTTTTTTTTTTATACTTTGTCGCTGTCTCCCGCGTTTGCGAGGTAGCGCAAGGAAACAGACGAAAGAAATGGCCCAACCCCCCCCATACACATGTACATACACACGTCCACACACGGAAATATACATACCTACACAGCTTTCCATGGTTTACCCCGGACGCTTCACATGCCTTGATTCAATCCACTGACAGCACGTCAACCCCTGTATACCACATCGCTCCAATTCACTCTATTCCTTGCCCTCCTTTCACCCTCCTGCATGTTCAGGCCTCGATCACACAAAATCCTTTTCACTCCATCTTTCCACCTCCAATTTGGCCTCCCTCTTCTCCTCGTTCCCTCCACCTCCGACACATATATCCTCTTGGTCAATCTTTCCTCACTCATTCTCTCCATGTGCCCAAACCATTTCAAAACACCCTCTTCTGCTCTCTCAACCACGCTCTTTTTATTTCCACACATCTCTCTTACCCTTACGTTACTTACTCGATCAAACCACCTCACACCACACATTGTCCTCAAACATCTCATTTCCAGCACATCCATCCTCCTGCGCACAACTCTATCCATAGCCCACGCCTCGCAACCATACAACATTGTTGGAACCACTATTCCTTCAAACATACCCATTTTTGCTTTCCGGGATAATGTTCTCGACTTCCACACATTTTTCAAGGCTCCCAAAATTTTCGCCCCCTCCCCCACCCTATGATCCACTTCCGCTTCCATGGTTCCATCCGCTGACAGATCCACTCCCAGATATCTAAAACACTTCACTTCCTCCAGTTTTTCACCATTCAAACTCACCTCCCAATTGACTTGACCCTCAACCCTACTGTACCTAATAACCTTGCTCTTATTCACATTTACTCTTAACTTTCTTCTTCCACACACTTTACCAAACTCCGTCACCAGCTTCTGCAGTTTCTCACATGAATCCGCCACCAGCGCTGTATCATCAGCGAACAACAACTGACTCACTTCCCAAGCTCTCTCATCCCCAACAGACTTCATACTTGCCCCTCTTTCCAAGACTCTTGCATATATATATATATATATATATATATATATATATATATATATATATATATATATATATATATATAAAACTTTGAGTCCCCGTGGACTCATAAGAATATCTTGATCACGCGCGAAATTTTTTTTTTTTTTTTCTCCAAAAGAAGGAACAGAGAACGAGGCCAGGTGAGGATATTCCCTCAGAGGCCCAGTCCTCTGTTCTTAACGCTACCTTGCTAACGCGGGAAATGGCGAATTTGAAAGAAAAAAAATTATATATATATATATATTTTTTTTTTTTTTTTTTTTTTATACTTTGTCGCTGTCTCCCGCATTTGCGAGGTAGCGCAAGGAAACAGACGAAAGAAATGGCCCAACCCCCCCCCCATACACATGTACATACACACGTCCACACACGCAAATATACATACCTACACAGCTTTCCATGGTTTACCCCAGACGCTTCACATGCCTTGCTTCAATCCACTGACAGCACGTCAACCCCTGTATACCACATGACTCCAATTCACTCTATTTCTTGCCCTCCTTTCACCCTCCTGCATGTTCAGGCCCCGATCACACAAAATCTTTTTCACTCCATCTTTCCACCTCCAATTTGGTCTCCCTCTTCTCCTCGTTCCCTCCACCTCCGACACATATATCCTCTTGGTCAATCTCTCCTCACTCATTCTCTCCATGTGCCCAAACCATTTCAAAACACCCTCTTCTGCTCTCTCAACCACGCTCTTTTTATTTCCACACATCTCTCTTACCCTTACATTACTTACTTGATCAAACCAAATCACACCACATATTGTCCTCAAACATCTCATTTCCAGCACATCCACCCTCCTGCGCACAACTCTATCCATAGCTCACGCCTCGCAAACATACAACATTGTTGGAACCACTATTCCTTCAAACATAACCATTTTTGCTTTTGGAGATAATGTTCTCGACTTTCACACATTCTTCAACGTTCCCAGGATTTTCGCCCCCTCCCCCACCCTATGATTCACTTCCGCTTCCATGGTTCCATCCGCTGCCAGATCCACTCCCAGATATCTAAAACACTTTACTTCCTCCGGTTTTTCTCCATTCAAACTTACCTCCCAACTGACTTGACCCTCAACCCTACTGTACCTAATAACCTTGCTCTTATTCACATTTACTCTTAGCTTTCTTCTTGCACACACTTTACCAAACTCAGTCACCAGCTTCTGCAGTTTCTCACATGAATCAGCCTCCAGCGCTGTATCATCAGCGAACAACAACTGACTCACTTCCCAAGCTCTCTCATCCCCAACAGACTGCATACTTGCCCCTCTTTCCAAAACTCTTGCATTCACCTTCCTAACAACACCATCCATAAACAAATTAAACAATCATGGAGACATCACACACCCCTGCTGCAAACCTACATCCACTGAGAACCAATCACTTTCCTCTCTTCCTACACGTACACATGCCTTACATCCTCGATAAAAACTTTTCACTGCTTCTAACAACTTGCCTCCCACACCATATATTCATAGTACCTTCCACAGAGCATCTCTATCAACTCTATCATACGCCTTCTCCATATCCATAAATGCTACATACAAATCCATTTGCTTTTCTAAGTATTTCTCACATACATTCTTCAAAGCAAACACCTGATCCACACATCCTCTACCACTTCTGAAACCACACTGCTCTTCCCCAATCTGATGCTCTGTACATGTCTTCACCCTCTCAATCAATACCCTCCCATATAATTTACCAGGAATACTCAACAAACTATACCTCTGTAATTTGAGCACTTACCCTTATCCCCTTTGCCTTTATACAATGGCACTATGCACGCATTCCACCAATCCTCAGGTACCTCAGGTGAGGTGCCTGAGGATCTGCCACATTAAATAACCTTACCAACCAGTCAACAAAACAGTCACCCCCTTTTTTTAATGAATTCCACTGCAATACCATCCAAACCTGCTGCCTTGCCGGCTTTCATCTTCCACAAATCTTTTACTACCTCTTTCCCTAACCCTCTCACTTTGCACACCACCTCAACCAAAACACCCTGTATCTGCCACTCTATCATCAAACACATTCAACAAACCTTGAAAATACTCACTCCATCTCCTTCTCACATCACCACTATTTGTTATCACCTCCCCATTAGCCCTCTTCACTGAAGTTACCATTTGCTCCCTTGTCTTACGCACTCTATTTACTTCTTTCCAGAAAAATATATACATATATATATATATATATATATATATATATATATATATATATATATATATATATATATATATATTTTTGCTTTGTCGCTGTCTCCCGCGTTTGCGAGGTAGCGCAAGGAAACAGACGAAAGAAATGGCCCAACCCACCCCCATACACATGTATATACATACATCCAAATATACATACCTACACAGCTTTCCATGGTTTACCCCAGACGCTTCACATGCCCTGATTCAATCCACTGACAGCACATCAAGCCCGGTATACCACATCGCTCCAATTCACTCTATTCCTTGCCCTCCTTTCACCCTCCTGCATGTTCAGGCCCCGATCACACAAAATCTTTTTCACTCCATCTTTCCACCTCCAATTTGGTCTCCCTCTTCTCCTCGTTCCCTCCACCTCCGAAACATATATCCTCTTTGTCAATCTTTCCTCACTCATTCTCTCCATGTGCCCAAACCACTTCAAAACACCCTCTTCTGCTCTCTCAACCACGCTCTTTTTATTTCCACACATCTCTCTTACCCTTACGTTACTTACTCGATCAAACCACCTCACACCACACATTGTCCTCAAACATCTCATTTCCAGCACATCCATCCTCCTGCGCACAACTCTATCCATAGCCCACGCCTCGCAACCATACAACATTGTTGGAACCACTATTCCTTCAAACATACCCATTTTTGCTTTCCGAGATAATGTTCTCGACTTCCACACATTCTTCAAGGCTCCCTGAATTTTCGCCCCCTCCCCCACCCTATGATCCACTTCCGCTTCCATGGTTCCATCTGCTGCCAGATCCACTCCCAGATATCTAAAACACTTCACTTCCTCCAGTTTTTCTCCATTCAAACTCACCTCCAAATTGACTTGACCCTCAACCCTACTGTACCTAATAACCTTGCTCTTATTCACATTTACTCTTAACTTTCTTCTTTCACACACTTTACCAAACTCAGTCACCAGCTTCTGCAGTTTCTCACATGAATCAGCCACCAGCGCTGTATCATCAGCGAACAACAACTGACTCACTTCCCAAGCTCTCTCATCCCCAACAGACTTCATACTTGCCCCTCTTTCCAAAACTCTTGCATTCACCTCCCTAACAACCCCATCCATAAACAAATTAAACAACCATGGAGACATCACACACCCCTGCTGCAAACCTACATTCACTGAGAACCAATCACTTTCCTCTCTTCCTACACGTACACATGCCTTACATCCTCGATAAAAACTTTTCACTGCTTCTAACAACTTGCCTCCCACACCATATATTCTTAATACCTTCCACAGAGCATCTCTATCAACTCTATCATATGCCTTCTCCAGATCCATAAATGCTACATACAAATCCATTTGCTTTTCTAAGTATTTCTCACATACATTCTTCAAAGCAAACACCTGATCCACACATCCTCTACCACTTCTGAAACTACACTGCTCTTCCCCAATCTGATGCTCTGTACATGCCTTCACCCTCTCAATCAATACCCTCCCATATAATTTACCAGGAATACTCAACAATATATATATATATATATATATATATATATATATATATATATATATTTTTTTTTTTTTTTTTTTTTTTTATACTTTGTCGCTGTCTCCCGCGTTTGCGAGGTAGCGCAAGGAAACAGACGAAAGAAATGGCCCAACCCCCCCCCCCCCCATACACATGTACATACACACGTCCACACACGCAAATATACATACCTACACAGCTTTCCATGGTTTACCCCAGACGCTTCACATGCCTTGATTCAATCCACTGACAGCACGTCAAACCCTGTATACCACATCGCTCCAATTCACTCTATTCCTTGCCCTCCTTTCACCCTCCTGCATGTTCAGGCCCCGATCACACAAAATCTTTTTCACTCCATCTTTCCACCTCCAATTTGGTCTCCCTCTTCTCCTCGTTCCCTCCACCTCCGACACATATATCCTCTTGGTCAATCTTTCCTCACTCATTCTCTCCATGTGCCCAAACCATTTCAAAACACCCTCTTCTGCTCTCTCAACCACGCTCTTTTTATTTCCACACATCTCTCTTACCCTTACGTTACTTACTCGATCAAACCACCTCACACCACACATTGTCCTCAAACATCTCATTTCCAGCACATCCATCCTCCTGCGCACAACTCTATCCATAGCCCACGCCTCGCAACCATACAACATTGTTGGAACCACTATTCCTTCAAACATACCCATTTTTGCTTTCCGAGATAATGTTCTCGACTTCCACACATTTTTCAAGGCTCCCAAAATTTTCACCCCCTCCCCCACCCTATGATCCACTTCCGCTTCCATGGTTCCATCCGCTGACAGATCCACTCCCAGATATCTAAAACACTTCACTTCCTCCAGTTTTTCTCCATTCAAACTCACCTCCCAATTGACTTGACCCTCAACCCTACTGTACCTAATAACCTTGCTCTTATTCACATTTACTCTTAACTTTCTTCTTCCACACACTTTACCAAACTCAGTCACCAGCTTCTGCAGTTTCTCACATGAATCAGCCACCAGCGCTGTATCATCAGCGAACAACAACTGACTCACTTCCCAAGCTCTCTCATCCCCAACAGACTTCATACTTGCCCCTCTTTCCAGGACTCTTGCATTTACCTCCCTAACAACCCCATCCATAAACAAATTAAACAACCATGGAGACATCACACACCCCTGCCGCAAACCTACATTCACTGAGAACCAATCACTTTCCTCTCTTCCTACACGTACACATGCCTTACATCCTCGATAAAAACTTTTCACTGCTTCTAACAATATATATATATATATATATATATATATATATATATATATATATATATATATATATATATATATATATTTTATCATTTTTTTGCTTTGTCGCTGTCTCCCACATTTGCAAGGCAGCGCAAGGAAACAGACGAAAGAAATGGCCCAACCCACTCCCATATACATGTATATACACACACGTCCACACATGCAAATATACATACCTATACATCTCAATGTACACATATATATACACACACAGACACATACATATATACCCATGCACACAATTCACACTGTCTGCCTTTATTCATTCCCATTGCCACCTCGCCACACATGGAATACCATCCCCCTCCCCCCTCATGTGTGCGAGGTAGCACTAGGAAAAGACAACAAAGGCCTCATTCATTCACACTCAGTCTCTAGCTGTCATGCAATAATGCCCAAAACCACAGCTCCCTTTCCACATTCAGGCCCCACACAACTTTCCATGGTTTACCCCAGACGCTTCACATGCCTTGATTCAATCCACTGACAGCACATCAACCCCGGTATACCACATCGATCCAATTCACTCTATTCCTTGCCCTCCTTTCACCCTCCTGCATGTTCAGGCCCCGATCACACAAAATCTTTTTCACTCCATCTTTCCACCTCCAATTTGGTCTCCCTCTTCTCCTCGTTCCCTCCACCTCCAGCACATATATCCTCTTGGTCAATCTTTCCTCACTCATTCTCTCCATGTGCCCAAACCATTTCAAAACACCCTCTTCTGCTCTCTCAACCACGCTCTTTTTATTTCCACACATCTCTCTTACCCTTACGTTTCTTACTCGATCAAACCACCTCACACCACACATTGTCCTCAAACATCTCATTTCCAGCACATCCATCCTCCTGCGCACAACTCTATCCATAGCCCACGCCTCGCAAACATACAACATTGTTGGAACCACTATTCCTTCAAACATACCCATTTTTGCTTTACGAGATAATGTTCTCGACTTCCACGCACTCTTCAAGGCTCCCGGGATATTCACCCCCTCCCTCACCCTATGATCCACTTCCGCTTCCATGGTTCCATCCGCTGCCAGATCCACTCCCAGATATCTAAAACACTTTACTTCCTCCAGTTTTTCTCCATTCAAACTTACCTCCCAATTGACTTGACCCTCAACCCTACTGTACCTAATAACCTTGCTCTTATTCACATTTACTCTTAACTTTCTTCTTTCACACACTTTACCAAACTCAGTCACCAACTTCTGCAGTTTCTCACATGAATCAGCCACCAGTGCTGTATCATCAGCGAACAACAACTGACTCACTTCCCAAGCTCTCTCATCCCCAACAGACTTCATGCTTGCCCCTCTTTCCAAAACTCTAGCATTCACCTCCCTAACAACCCCATCCATAAACAAATTAAACAACCATGGAGACATCACACACCCCTGCCGCAAACCTACATTCACTGAGAACCAATCACTTTCCTCTCTTCCTACACGTACACATGCCTTACATCCTCGATGTAGTATGACAATAACACAAACATGTATCATATAAACTACATAGTAATCTGACAGCAATGCCAATATGTAACATAAACATTCTATGGAGATTTGATTGTAATACAAAAATGTATCATATACATTCTATGTTAATCTGATAGTAATACAAACATCTATTACATATATTATATGGTAATCTGATGGTAATAAGAACTTGTATCATATGCAATCTATGGTAAACTGATGGTAACAGAAATATGTATCATATACATTCTATAGTAATGTGATATTACTGCAAACATGTATCATATATATTCTACAATTATCTGATGGTAATACAAAAGTGTATCATATACATTCTATGGTAATCTGATGGTAATAGAAACATTCCTCATATATATTTTATGGTAATTTGTCGGTAATAAAAACTTGTAACACTTACATTCTCTAGTAATCTTGTAGTAATACAATCATATCTCATGGTAATGTGATCTTAATACAAACATGTATTATATACATTCTATGGGAGTCTGATAGTAATACAAACATTGAACATATATATTGTGTGGTAATTTGATAGTAATGCAAACATGTATCATTAACATTCGTTGGGAATCTGATAGTAATATAAATATGTATCATATACATTATATGGTAATATAACAATACAAACATGTATCATATACATTCTATGGTTATCTGATAGTAATAAAAACATGTATCATATACATTACTTGGTAATCTGATAGTAATACAAACATATATCATATACATTTTATGGGAATCTGATAGTGTTAACAACATTCTATGGTAGTCTTTCATTAATAGAATCATGCATCACATACTTTCTATGGTAACCTGGTAGTAATAAAAACATGTATCAAGCACATTCTATGGTAACCTGATAGCAATATAAACAAATTTCATATACATCCTATGGTAATCTAAAAGTAATACAAACATGTATCATATACATTCTATGGCATTCTGATAGTAAGGAAAGCATGCATCATATACATTCTATGGTAATCTGAGAGTAAATGCAAATATGTATCATATACAGTTTATGGTAATCTGATATTTATGGAAACATGTATTATACACAATCTATGGTAATCTAATGTTAATACAAACAAGTAATAAAAACACATATCATATACATTGAATGGTAATGTGATGATAATATAAACATGTATCATGTACATTCCATAATAATCTGTTGGTAATACAAACATGTATTGTATACATTATATGTTAATCTGATAGCAGTACTAACATGTAACATTCATTCTATGGTAATCTGATTGTAATACAAACATGTATTATATACACTCTAAAGGAATCACATGCATTGTATGGTAACATGATGGTAATATATACATTGTATGGTGAAGTGATAGTAATACAAACATGTATCATATACATTCTATGGTTATCTGATTGTTATTTAAACATGCATCATATACATTCTATGGTAATCTGACAGTAATACAAACTTGTATCACATATATTCAATGGTAATATGAGAGTAATACAAACATGTATCATATATATTACATGGTAATCTGATAGAAATACGAACATGTAATTATGCATTCTATGGTAACATGATTGTAATACAAACATGTATCATATACATTCCATGGTAATCTGATAGTAACACAAACATCTATCACATACATTCTATAGTAATCTGATGGTAATAAAAACTTGTATCTTATACAATCTATGGTAATCTGATGGTAATGCAAACATGTATCATATATATTGTATGGTAATGCGACGGTAATAGAAAAATGTATTATATACTTTCTATGGAAATCAGATAGTAATAGAAGCATGTATCATAAACATTCTATGGTAATATGATTGTAGTACAAACATGTATTATACACATTTTCTGGTAATCTGATAGTAATAGAAATATGTCTCATATACATTGCATTAAAATCTGATATTAATGAAACATTGTATCAAATATGGTCTATGGTAATCTGATATTAATACAAACATGTATCATAGACTTTCTATGGTAAACTGATAGTAATAGAAACATGTATCATACAAATTTTCTGGTAATCTGATAGTAATACAAACATGTATCATATACATTATATGGTAATCTGATAGTAGTACAAGCATTTATCATATACATTGTATGTTATTCCAATAGTAATAAAAACATGGATCACATACATTATATGGTAACCTGATATTAATACAAGCATGTATCATATACATTCTACCGTAATCTGATACTAATGGAAACATGTGTCATATATATTTCATGGCAATCTCATAGTAACATAAATATGTATCATATACTTTCTACGTTAATTTGATCATAATGCAAACATGTATCATAGACACTATATGGTAATCTGACAGTAATAAAAACAAGTTTCATATACATTCTATGGTATCTGATAGTAATACTAGCATGGATTATATATATTCAATAGTAATATGATAGTAATACAAACATGTATCATATATATTACATGGTAATCTGATGGCAATACCTACATGTAACATATACATTCTCTGGTAATCTGATTGTAATACAAACATGTATCATATACATTTATCACATGTATTATAAACATTCTATTGTAATCTCATAGTAATGCAAATATGTATCATATACAATGTATGGTAATCTGATAGTAATGGAAACATATATATATATTCTAGGATAATCTACTTGTAATACAAACATGTATCATATAATTTCTCTTGTAATGTGATGGAAATACAAAAATGAATCATTTACATCCTATTTTCATATATTTATAAAAAAAAATGTATCATGTACATTGTATGGTAATCTGAAAATAATACCAATATGTATCATATACATTCCATAGTAATTTGATGGTAATAAAAACATGTATCATATACATCATATGGTTATGTGATATCAATACAAACTTGTATTATATACATAACATGTTAATGTGAGAGCAATACCAAATGAAACACATACTTTCTATGATAATTAATGAAGTACATGAGACTTACCGTAGATCAGTTGAAATGTGCTTCGAATTTTATGAAGCAAATCACCTCTGCTAGAAGGGAGCTTTCACATGATATACGCTTTGCCGCTTCACGCCACCAGACTTTAAGAGTACGACCAACCACATGAAAGTAACTGAACATTTCGCACAAGACGCTACAGAGCGTAGGGTGGGAGAGGTGGGCATGTGAAAGCTCCCTTCTAGCAGAGGTGATTTGCTTCATAAAATTCGAAGCACATTTCAACTGACCTACGGTAAGTTTCATGTACTTCATTAATTTTACGTCAGCAAATCACACCTCTGCTAGAGGTCGCTTTCCCATGAGGTTTTTGAAGCCATGTGGGTGTCGTACTGTAGACATGTAGAGAGGAGAAATGATACAAGCAGTAACCAACTGCAATATAGTAAGAAATTTACATAGCCATGGACAAGGTGACAAGAGACAACATCTATGCAAACAAAATGAACAGACTATTGAAGGACAGCATCTTGGAAAGGATCGTGACTCGGGACAATCTCCTTGTCATAAAACTTGGCAAACGTGGCAGCCCTGGACCACCCAGCCCTTGCCATGATGTGTCCAATCGGTAGAGCCATGGCTTTGGCTTTCGATGCAGCTGCAGGCCGAACACTGCCCGCTGGTGTCCATGCCCGACAGAGAAAGCACTGTTCGAATCCACCTTGCAACAGTGTCCCTCGTTACATGCTTGTGGGGCTTGATAAAACTTAGGAGTAACTTCCCATCCTCCTGATGTGCAGAATTTCTGAACTCCTCTGTCTTAGCAATATACATTTTCAGAGTTTCACACATACACAATTTAATGTCAGTAGAATATGCTTTAAAGGTCACAAACCGCACATTGAACTTTGGCCTGCACTGTTTAATAGTTTCCCCTAACCAAACACAAACAGAATCCTGCCCAAAACTAATATTCTTCAGCAACAAACAATGCAAAGTTTGTATTCTGGCAGCCTGCGTAAGTGCCATCAACATCATAAGCTTCAGTGTTAAATCCTTTAAAGAGAGGGAGGACAAAGGATCCATGGCACGCAGATGCTGTAGCACCTGCTGAACATCCTAAGTTCTTGTATACCTAGGGACAGATGGCCGCAAGTTAAAAACTCCCTTTAAGAACCTGGTGACAAGAGGATGGCTGCCTGTACTGCAACCATCCACAGTAATCCCCACGGAGGAGAGTGCACCCCTGGCAGTGTTGATTGAAGTATAACTAACACCTCTGTCAAAAGTGACAGACAGAAAAGTCACAATATTAGTTACAGTGGGAGCAAAGGGATCGATGTTCCGGCTACCACAAAACTGTAACCACCTGTTAATATGTGGCTGGTACTGCCTCGCAGTCGCAGGTCTCCAGGAGGCAAGGATGATGTCCGTACCTGCCTGAGAAATGCCCCTGTCTCGCAGACGTTGCCGGATAAGAGGCAAGCCATCAGTCGGGTGTGTCGGAGAATGGGGTGTTTCTCCTCCGTTGATGGCTGACGGAATCAGCAAAGTGAGTAGAGTCCCCATCCAAGGGCTGGGACGGCCAGAGAGGCAATACCATCCACCCCTTCGCTGACTCTGCTCGAATTTTCTGTGGGCACCTGGCAATCAGCACAAAGGGTGGGGAAAGGTAGATTAGTTCAAACTGCTACCAGCAGATAGAAAAGGCATCAAAATGTTCTGCATCTGGGCCAGGTTTCCAGGAGCAGAAACGAGTCACTTGAGCATTCAGTCTAGAAACAAAGAGATCAATGCTCGGAACCCCAAATACTTCAGAGAGGGCCCTAAAGAGTTCATTCAATTTCCACTCATGCCTGTCATTGAATGTCCGAGATGTAGCGTCTGCCATGAGATTGACTTTACCCGATACATGAGAGCAGGTAAGCCAGATATTCACCGCACACCACTCCCAAAGGTCACAGCAAATGTCATTACACAGTGAGGACCGTGTGCCGCCCATTTCATTGACATAGGTCACCGCCGTCGTGTTACCACAAAACACCCGAACATGTCGTCCTTTGAGAAGAGATGCAAATGAGCGCACTACCAGGGAGATGGCTTTGAGTTCCTTTGCATTAATGTGCAAGGCAGATTCTGATAATGACCATCTCCCATTAACTTTTTGTTGACTGAGGCGGCCACCCCAAACTAAATTTGATGCAACAGTATACAGATCCAATTCTGTACCCTTCCGAAAAATCTGTCTGTTTTGCAATACAATGTGATATACCCACCAAAGCAAGTCCAGTCTCATCTCATGAGTGACCACCATCCACTTGTCAAAGTTACCTTTTGCGACTCTTAACGCAGCAATCTTAGCACATTCTAACCGCCTGTAATGCAGTTTCCCCATCTCTGCTGCTGGAACGGGTGCAACTAATAGCCCAACAACTCTGGCCACATTCCGAATTTTGGCTCTGTCACTATGTAACAATTCCTCACAGCATTGTAGTACCTTGTGTATCCTACGATCAGGTAATGTTACTGTCATAGTCTCAGAATCAATAATGTTCCCCAAATACTCCAAGCGCTTAGTGGGGACCAAGACAGTATTGCTTTCGTTAATACAGAAACCTAACTTCTTGAGCAAGTCAATAGTGGCACGCACACTCTCAACATCCATCAAAAGTGCACTGACAAATAAGAGTATCATCAATGAAACTCGTGATGATATGTCCCTTCTCTCTAAGTACAGCCAAAACAGGTTTCATTAATTTAGTGAACAGACGGGGACCATCCGCAACCCCATTAGGGAGACACGTGAATTGATAAATTTTTCCTTGCCACTTGAAACACAGAAAGCGTTATCTTAACAGAATAATAGGCTTGCCGCAACTCGACAGAGGCCATGAAGACAACGCTGTTAACAAGACGAATCGCCTGCTCAAAATTTTCCATCTTGAAGTGTTTGTACTCTAAAAATTTATTAAATTTTTCCAGGTTAAGGATCATCCTAAACCCACCATCCTTCTTCCGTCTTAAGAAAATAGGGGAAAGAATCTGTCCCTCCTGTCTCTGGGTCTCCTTGATAACCCCCAGACTCAAAAGCTGTACAATTTCCTGGCAAACAATATCCTTTTCCTCGACATTAAACACATACTCAACTTCTTCAGCAAATAAAGTACCAATGTTAGCAACATCAATATCTAAATGGCAATGCTGAACAATATCTAAAATATTTGGATCACTGGTAATAGCATGCCACTCATGTACAAAATAGTGAAGCTTAAAAAGGATGACTCACCTCAGTTACTGCCGGGGATTGTGACCCCGGCCTCGGGAGTTTTTTGTCTCAGGATCCTGCCGTGACCATGCGTGCGTTGGCCATATGGATGAAACCTGGCCATAAAACCCCTGTATGGCAGTCTCCCAGAAGAGCCCCTAAACTTGCCAGGACCAAACTTCGAGGTAGAGAGCGGTTTCCTTGGAGCAATCTTACTCCTTAACTTTTCAGACTCCTCAATGTGCTTGGCTGAGAGTGAGACATCATCCCCAAACAGAAGACGAGTTATGGGCACCTTGTCTGAACAGAGGTGAGCATACTTGTGGTTAATTTCACGCTTGATGCTGAACCGGCTAGCCAGATTATTCTTGTGATTAGCATGACCCAGGAGTGCCAGGGCACCATTAAGCATGCCCACTTCCTGGGCAACATCTGGTTGGCTAGTCTGGGCGATCTTCTCAAGCACTGTGAGTGACTTAGTCAAAATTGTGGCAGCCGTAATAATGTCTTTCCCAACATTCTTCAAACGGAAATCTGCTTTCTTGGCATCAGTCTTCAGTGCATCTAAAACTTGCAAGTTGCAATCCACGGGCGCTAAGGCATGAGTTATCTGGCCTCTTGGCTGCAGCATCCTCCAAAATCTCCTTATACTCCTCCTCTCGCAAGCCGTGAGCAAATACATGGTTAACCATATCGGCAACATGCTGGTCAATGCCATCAGACACCTCATCCACAGGACTGTAAGCCCTGGCGCACTGCAGGAGAACACTGTCAGGCCGCCCGTCATTCTCAGAGACACAATCATCACTGGAGAGGTAATGCTCAGCTGGAGTAAAGCCCGCAAAGCCCGTGGGCGAGCGCCAGGGAGGCTCCACCTGGCTAGAAAAGCCAATGTTTACATCGGCGGCGGCCGCGGCGTTATCAGCCCCCCGACTGGGGCCTAAGTTCCTTTCCTCCTTCAGTTTCTCCACATCACCACGTAAAGCAGCCAAAGCGTCCATCACCATGTTCCAGGGCGGCGCAGATGCCTCATCCCGTGAGGTAGAAGGCAAGGAACGTGTGTGCTGGGAAGCAGAGTCACCGCCATCACCAGTGACCATGGGGCCTATTGTTACCGCCCTGAAGAGCCTCCCGCTGAGAAGGGCTGCTCCTGGAGCTAGTCCTGTGCGAGGAGCCTTTCCTCACATGCCTGGCATGTTCAGAATCGCCCTCCTTACTCGACCTCCGTATGCTGGTGGAACTGCCTGGGACATCCGACATGACGGCGGCGGTAACAAGGCGGCGGTGCAGGTCAGTGTGAGAGTCGTCAACTCTACAAGTGCATCAACAACGCACTTCCCTCCCCGCTCCTAAACGGATCACGGGTGGTGTTGCAGCCAGCCCCAAACTGGGTCACAGGCAAAGCCTTTCCGCTCCAGATGGATCACGGGAAGAAGGCCGCCAAGCTCGCAGCTGCAGAAAACCGCCTGGACGGCGGGAAGGAAGCACAGCAACTGGTGGCGTGAAGCGGCAAAGCGAATCTCATGGGAAAGCGACCTCTAGCAGAGGTGTGATTTGCTGACGTAAAATACCAAGTTTCTTCTGGAAAATAGAAATTTGAGTTGCAATACATTGATATCCTCCTCCAGGTGATATGAAGCCCGCTGGACCTCACTCGTGGCTCCTCTCATATAGACGAGAGGCTTCACTCACTCCTACACTCACCACTACACAAACTCTCCCCTGAGAATGTAAAACCATTCCAATTTTGTAGATTCTTCCAACTATCCGCGTGTTATCTTCAGTACGTACATGTATAACATGAAGCAATCTACAGTAGTATATCGGTAGGGCAATGTTGATATTAGAACTCAGCATAGAAATATAACTTTTGTCATTTACTCGCCGGTCCAGGGTTCAAACATGGCCCTGGGAAAAATCGTTAAGTACCTCCCCTTACCACCACATCATGAGGGTCTGTGATTAATGTGTACGTGTGCTTCCTCGAAGAAAAACTTTTCGTTTTCATCTCATGTGTAACTTTAGCAGTTTCGGTCCCTCAAGCGTCCATGTCAGGCAGGAGTGTAATTCCTCTCTCGCTCTGCCATTCACAACACTCGGAATTTCTAGCTACACTTTCCACTTGAATCTTTCCATTATTGCTCCAGTCCACAGGAATACACCTCATTCTGACGCGATGGGCTCGCCATGTCCGATGGGAATGTTTTATACCACTCAGTTCTCTTCATTCTTTCAAAAGGAGTGCTTGATTTCACGTCCCGGGGAGAGAGAGAGAGAGAGAGAGAGAGAGAGAGAGAGAGAGAGAGGAACTTCATTTTGTATAATATGGTGCAGCATTTAGTCACTAAAGCCTCAGTAAAAGAGTGTTGTGGATAGTGAGCCTAATATTTGGTGGCTGAATCTTTACACCAAATCTTTCCATTCTGGCATTCCACCTCACAGCCTCTGTGGTGCTGGCGAGTTGTCTTAGGATCAAAGCGCAAAAATAGGAAGAATGTAACACTAAATCATCCAGTGACAAGGAAAGAGTCGATGAGTGACAGATCTATTCCTGCTTTTCACGTGAAAACTTTCATCCAGAGGACACCACGATGAACTAGGTGGGACAACTGACACATAAGGAAGGAGAGTGTGTGGTCACTCAGGTAGGCGGCAGAAATGATGTATTTGTGAGAATGTTATATAGAAACTCCAAGATCATCTTCATATCTTTTACATTATACGTGTTAACTGTTATAAGAAGTCCAAATGAAATGCAGGGTGTGTATCTAAGTAGAAATAAGGTAAACACTTTTTTTGTGTCGTAAATGAAACTGGAATAATAAAAGCTAGTACACAATGAGAGCAGCGCTCGGTACACTGAGTGAAATTAGTTCTCTGCATGTAGAGGGAAATTAGGTGGCTGGCCAGAATATTATAAAGATTTAATCCCATCATAGTAAGTTAGTTCATTATTTAGGTTGGATTTGAACTATGGATACTGAGGCGTTCATTGTTCGACGGAACATTAAAACCGAGCAAACGTTAACTCCTACATATGTGTGGCCTCTGACCCGTGCGTCTGGCTGAAGCCCAACCATCTCAGTTATGCAGCAGGAGGCCAAGTGTAGCAGCAGCACACCAGCTGGTCACAATAACGCCAGACAAGCACTCAACACCAGCGGTGTCTCCTGAGAAACCAGGCAGATGACCACAGTGAACATAGGTGAGTCCCAGACTGTTATGGTGATGGTTTGGTCGTCGACTACCGCTGCTCCCTACCTACACCAGAGAACATAGGGAAGGAAACTTGGGAAGAGAAGAGATGGAAGGGCTGGAGAAACAGAAAGAGGGAAGCAAAGAAGGGAGAGAGTGGAGAGGATGGTAAGGGAAGTAATCTGAAGGGATATCGGAAAGAAATAGATATATAACAAAGTGAATGTAGGAGGAGGAAGTGGGCGAAGGATGGAGGTACAGACACAGGGTAAGACGAGAGTCTTTTGCTCTTGACACAAATGATATACCAACGAGATGGTATTGGCTGAATGTATTTAATCACTGTGACGACAACAGAAGATAAAGAAAGTGGATTAGTGATTGTCTTACACAATACACACACACGAACCAGATACGTTAGTTAACAAACTCAAGTACTGATGATACTTTTTAACGCATAATCTGTATAATTCAACAGCTGAGATGATAAACAACACGTAATGAACAGCTGAGATGATGAACAACACGTAATGGATAGCTGAGATGATGAACAACCTCGTAATGAACAGCGGAGATGATGTACAACACGTAATGAACAGCTGAGATGATGAACATGTAATGAACAGCTGAAAGGATGAACAACACGAACAGCTAAATTGATAAACAACACGTAATGAACAGCTGAGATAATGAACAGCTGAGATGATGAACAACACGTAATGAACAGCTGAGATGATGAACAAGTAATGAACAGCTGAAATGATGAATAACAAGTAAAGGATAGCTGTAATGATGAACAACACGTAACGAACAGCTGAGGTGATGAACAACACGTAATGAACAGCTGAGATGAACAACACGTAATGAACAGCCGAGACGATGAACAACAAGTGATGAACAGCATGTAATGAACAGCTGAAAGGATGAACAACACGTAATGAACAGCAAAATTGATGAACAACACGTAATGAACAGCTGAGATGATGAACAACACGTAATGAACAGCTGAGATGATGAATAAATGAACAACACTTAATGAACAGCTGAGATGACGAAAACGTAATAAGCAGCTGAGATGATGAACAACATGTAATGACGGCTGAGATGATGAACAACGTTATGAACAGCTGAGATGAACAACTTGTAATGAACAGCTGAGATAATGAACAACACGCAATGAACAGCTGAGATAATGAACAACACGTAATGAACAGCTGAAATGATGAACAACACGTGCTGGATAGCTGAGATGATGAGCAACACGTAATGAACAAATGGGATAAACAACACGTAATGAACAGCTGATATGATGAACAACACGTAATGAACAGCTGATATGATGAACAACATGTAAGGAACTGCTGAGATGATGAAGAACATGTGAACAGCGGAGAGGATGAACAACACGTAATGAACAGCTAATATAATGAACAACACGTAATGAACAGCTGACATGATAAACAACACGTAATGAACAGCTGAGATGATGAACAACACGTAATGAACAGTTGAAATGATGAACACGTAAAGGATAGCTGAGATGATGAACAACACATAATGAACAGCTGAGGTGATGAACAACTTTTGTATTACACAAATGTTATCTTTGTTACTATCAGTATACTGTATGTTGTGTTATACCTGCTTTGTGTTACACAAACGTTGTTATCTATGTTACTATCAGTATTGCTTAGTATATTGTCATTAATATATCCTAGACCCACCTCAGATGTACCCAAGCTCGCTCACCTTCCCCCGTTCATGTATGTGACCCAGTGTGCGCCTCCACCTACATATGTATGTACACTTCACCCATACAATCACTGAGATGATTTTTCTATGTATATCCATACAATAATCTTTCTTTTCATAAAAGAAATAATATTTATTAAATTGTAACAAACTTACCTCAATCTTCACCATTATCAACATCACGAGCAGGTTTCTCAACTAATTGGATTATGGAAATATCAAGCAAATCTACGTGGATCCCCACACCAAGCTGGTGGAAAGACATTGGCCCCAACCTTGTACTTCAGTCTTTTACGACAGAATCTTGTTCTTCACAAACTTCTGCAAACTGATCATAAAATCCGTCGCCTTTCCTACTGTTATTTTCTTACGAAGTTCATCTTTAATCTATGCAAAATGAAATCGACATTCACATCAGGTACATTTTATTCATCACAAGATTAAGATGATCTTTAACAAAGACCAAACATTACTGCCTACATTATTTACCATGTTTTTATTAAAAATTATATCCTGGAATTACGTATTAGGCAAAGAAGTCTATCTGTTTTATATTAAACCAAGAATCAGAAACAGCAATCACATAATATCTTCTCCAGATACTTTCTCAGACTCTGACATTTAGTTAGGTAGCCTCCAAACATGAACAATACTTTATGTCATGAACCAATGGCAGTAAAACAATGCAAAGTTTAATATTAGTATTAGGTGCAGCGACGACAAGTATAACACTGCAAACTGTTGCCACTCGTTACCACCACACATTAAGGTTTTCTACACATGGCAATAAACAGACAACTTACCTGTTACAGTGAGATTATTTTAGGGAAAAGTCACTTTCCTTGAGGAGTTTCGTCACATTTTGCTTGGAGGCAGTAAGCTGAGCTCTCCTGACTCAGGCTCTACATGTACTGTACTGTACCTCTCTACTTACCACCATCTACACTTAATTTTCAATGAAAATAACATGTGTCCTGCTGTTGCTTTCATATGGAGATGCAAGTGAAATGACATACACTACTGATCAGGCAAGTAAAAAAAAAAAAAAGAAAAGATTGATTAAAAGGTAATTTATTTCTTTGATAACATATCACTAATATAATAAACACGGTAAATCAATACTTTAAAAAAAAATATTGATATTTCAATAGTGAGAATTTTTACAAATCAAGTAATCTATGGTACAGTTTACTGAGGCCGTAATGAATATATTAGATCAAAAGGTTGTGGACATCAAGTTACATAAGACAGACCAGAGATGATCATATGTGAGCAACAGGAAGGTCTTGTAGGTCGCCATTGAGGGTGAGTAGTGTACGTAGGTGGTGAAGGAAGGTAATGTTGGCACTTGAGCGCTGTAACACCACACCTACACCCACACTGGGGTACTTGTGTTACCAGACACCCACAAGGCACTAGGACGGTGTAACACCACACCTACACCCACACTGGGGTACTGTGTTACCAGACACCCACAAGGCACTAGGACGGTGTAACACCACACCTACACCCACACTGGGGTACTGTGTTACCAGACACCCACAAGGCACTAGGACGGTGTAACACCACACCTACACCCACACTGGGGTACTGTGTTACCAGACACCCACAAGGCACTAGGACGGTGTAACACCACACCTACACCCACACTGGGGTACTGTGTTACCAGACACCCACAAGGCACTAGGACGGTGTAACACCACACCTACACCCACACTGGGGTACTGTGTTACCAGACACCCACAAGGCACTAGGACGGTGTAACACCACACCTACACCCACACTGGGGTACTGTGTTACCAGACACCCACAAGGCACTAGGACGGTGTAACACCACACCTACACTGAGGTAATCTGTTCCTCACATACCAGAGGTGGCAGGTAGTACTATGTCCCACACATTGCAAGCTTGTACCTGGAGGAGGAGACTGAGTTCCGTACCTCTGCTTGGGCATGGCGTTCCTTCACACATCTCACACACAGGTAGTGTGTCCCTCACACACCAGACGTGGCACTGGTCCTCCATACCATACCTGCAGCTGGGATCCTGTTTTCCCATATCCTGAAAAATAATGAATATAACTCTCAGCATTGGTAGGTTTCCTGTACATCTTGAAGGATAAGTAATCAACATACCTAATTATCACCACATTAAGGAAGGGTGATTTGTCTTTGTGTTTCCATTTAGTCTAAAACTTGATGATGGGATGAATTGTAATTCATTAAAAAAAACATCATGATCTTGGTAAGATGGCCATAAGGACCACACATCATTAACGTATCTTAACCATATTTTTGGACTGTTACTAACGGAAGTTTGGATCTCAGTCTTATTGCATGAATAACTTACTGAGAATGGGAGTGAGGGAATTTATCATGGCTAAACTAAATTTCTTTCAATAAGAATCACCCTCAGCATCTTTGAAAACATTACTATCTATAAAGTTTTATTAATTCCATGAAAGTTTTTGAGGGTCGGGGCATCTCACCTACGTTACAGGAACAAGAATCTCGCCATATAATGTAAATGATATATTTTGCTAAGAGGACTAGGATCATTTATTTGCCTGATCATGAACTTCTTAGATTTAATATCAATTTCTCTTTACCAAAGTCTATATTGATGAAACCATTGCTTACTTAACCCTAGAACACTATTGTCAATAATGAGGAATGGTTTTACTTTCCTCGAGTCCAACAGACAGGAGAAACATCTCATTACGATTTACGAACAAATTACATGGACTTAAGCTTTAATTTACCTTAACGAAATATACGAGTAAAGAGAACAAATATAGGAGTAGTTATTGTGTATAATGCAACAAATAAAAGATACGAGAAATGAAAAGAGAGAAGTAGAGAGAATTTGTACGTGTGTGTGTGTGTGTATTTTCAGGTGTGCCATTACATGTTAATCAGATCAACAGTTGAACGTACTCCAGGTGGAGTGAGCAAGGATATGAAGCCGCGCCAACAATGTATCATGTAATAACGCTAATTGTATGTTTGGCTTCATTAATGGGACTGTTAGCAGTGAAACTCCTAGAGTATTATTACAACATTATCTTAAATTGGTGAGACTCACATTTAGATTATGCGGTTTAGTTTTGGGCTCCATAATATGCAGTTAATAATGATGATTAGAGAGAGAGAGAGAGAGAGCACAAATGCGAATAAGTGATTCCTGGAATTAGAAACCTCACTTATGAAAAAAAGTAAATAAGACTGAATTTGCAGTCATTTAAGAGGAGAAGGTCTAGAGGGGATGTGAATGAAGTTTTTGAATAGGTGAAGACCATACATAGAGGTAACATGAATAAAGTTCTCAGAATGACGCCACTGGGTAGGACCAAAAATAATGGATTTAGATAGATTCAGGTTGGATGTGGGTACATATTGGTTCGGGAATAGGGTAGTAGATTTATGGACCAAGCTGTCAAGTACAGTAGTTGAAGTTAGTTCTTTACTTACCTTTAAACGAAGCTTTACTTAGCTTTAAACCTTCGTTTGGATGTGTTTATGGGAACAGGCAGTTGGTTTGTGGACAGACTCAGGACCTGCCTAGCTCGGGCCAATACGCCTCTTGCAGTGTCCTTACTTCTCATGTTCTTATGGTATGTAGTTTTGTAATATACTTTATAATGCAGTTGGACTATGTATCCCTGATAATACCTTTGTATTTTTCTACACAGTTTTCTCGTATAGGCATCAATATTAAAAATCAATCCCAGAGATAGAACAAACATATCTATAAAACGGTACAAACATTAAAAAATGAATTTTTTTCATCTAAACATTCTAGTATATATATATATATATATATATATATATATATATATATATATATATATATATATATATATATATATATATATATTGCCGCTGTCTCCCGCGTTTGCGAGGTAGCGCAAGGAAACAGACGAAAGAAATGGCCCAACCCACCCCCATACACATGTATATACATACGTCCACACACGCAAGTATACATACCTACACAGCTTTCCATGGTTTACCCCAGACGCTTCACACGCCCTGATTCAATCCACTGACAGCACGTCAACCCCGGTATACCATATCGATCCAGTTCACTCTATTCCTTGCCCTCCTTTCACCCTCCTGCCTGTTCAGGCCCCGATCACACAAAATCTTTTTCACTCCATCTTTCCACCTCCAATTTGGTCTCCCACTTCTCCTTGTTCCCTCCACCTCCGACACATATATCCTCTTGGTCAATCTTTCCTCACTCATTCTCTCCATGTGCCCAAACCATTTCAAAACACCCTCTTATGCTCTCTCAACCACGCTCTTTTTATTTCCACACATCTCTCTTACCCTTACGTTACTTACTCGATCAAACCACCTCACACCACACATTGTCCTCAAACATCTCATTTCCAGCACATCCATCCTCCTGTGCACAACTCTATCCATAGCCCACGCCTCGCAACCATACAACATTGTTGGAACCACTATTCCTTCAAACATACCCATTTTTGCTTTCCGAGATAATGTTCTCGACTTCCACACATTCTTCAAGGCTCCCAGGATTTTCGCCCCCTCCCCCACCCTATGATCCACTTCCGCTTCCATGGTTCCATCCGCTGCCAGATCCACTTCCAGATATCTAAAACACTTCACTTCCTCCAGTTTTTCTCCATTCAAACTCACCTCCCAATTGACTTGACCCTCAACCCTACTGTACCTAATAACCTTGCTCTTATTCTCATTTACTCTTAACTTTCTTCTTCCACACACTTTACCAAACTCAGTCACCAGCTTCTGCAGTTTCTCACATGAATCAGCCACCAGCGCTGTATCATCAGCGAACAACAACTGACTCACTTCCCAAGCTCTCTCATCCCCCAACAGACTTCATACTTGCTCCTCTTTCCAAAACTCTTGCATTCATCTCCCTAACAACCCCATCCATAAACAAATTAAACAACCATGGAGACATCACACACCCCTGCCGCAAACCTACATTCACTGAGGACCAATCACTTTCCTCTCTTCCTACACGTACACATGCCTTACATCCTCGATAAAAACTTTTCACTGCTTCTAACAACTTGCCTCCCACACCATATATTCTTAATACCTTCCACAGTGCATCTCTATCAACTCTATCATATGCCTTCTCCAGATCCATAAATGCTACATACAAATCCATTTGCTTTTCTAAGTATTTCTCACATACATTCTTCAAAGCAAACACCTGATCCACACATCCTCTACCACTTCTGAAACCACACTGCTCTTCCCCAATCTGATGCTCTGTACATGCCTTCACCCTCTCAATCAATACCCTCCCATATAATTTACCAGGAATACTCAACAAACTTATACCTCTGTAATTTGAGGGGGTGACTGTATTGTTGACTGGTTGGTAAGGTTATTTAATGTATGTATGACTCATGGTGAGGTGCCTGAGGATTGGCGGAATGCGTGCATAGTGCCATTGTACAAAGGCAAAGGGGATAAGAGTGAGTGCTCAAATTACAGAGGTATATATATATATATATATATATATATATATATATATATATATATATATATATATTTTTTTTTTTTTTTTTTTTTTTTCAAACTATTCGCCATTTCCCGCGTTAGCGAGGTAGCGTTAAGAACAGAGAACTGGGCCACTGAGGGAATATCCTCACCTGGCCCCCTTCTCTGTTCCTTCTTTTGGAAAATTAAAAAAAATTGAGAGGGGAGGATTTCCAGCCCCCCGCTCCCTCCCCTTTTAGTCGCCTTCTACGACACGCAGGGAATACGTGGGAAGTATTCTTTCTCCCCTATCCCCATATATATATATATATATTTTTTTTTTGCTTTGTCGCTGTCTCCCGCGTTTGCGAGGTAGCGCAAGGAAACAGACGAAAGAAATGGCCCAACCCACCCCCATACACATGCCTTGATTCAATCCACTGACAGCACGTCAACCCCGGTATACCACATCCCTCCAATTCACTCTATTCTTTGCCCTCCTTTCACCCTCCTGCATGTTCAGGCCCCGATCACACAAAATCTTTTTCACTCCATCTTTCCACCTCCAATTTGGTCTCCCTCTTCTCCTCGTTCCCTCCACCTCCGACACATATATCCTCTTGGTCAATCTTTCCTCACTCATTCTCTCCATGTGACCAAACCATTTCAAAACACCCTCTTCTGCTCTCTCAACCACGCTCTTTTTATTTCCACCCATCTCTCTTACTCTTACGTTACTTACTCGATCAAACCACCTCACACCACACATTGTCCTCAAACATCTCATTTCCAGCACATCCATCCTCCTGCGCACAACTCTATCCATAGTCCAAGCCTCGCAACCATACAACATTGTTGGAACCACTATTCCTTCAAACATACCCATTTTTGCTTTCTGAGATAATGTTCTTGACTTCCACACATTCTTCAAGGCTCCCAGAATTTTCGCCCCCTCCCCCACCCTATGATCCACTTCCGCTTCCATGGTTCCATCCGCTGCCAGATCCACTCCCAGATATCTAAAACACTTCACTTCCTCCAGTTTTTCTCCATTCAAACTCACCTCCCAATTGAATTGACCCTCAACCCTACTGTACCTAATAACCTTGCTCTTATTCACATTTACTCTTAACTTTCTTCTTCCACACACTTTACCAAACTCAGTCACCAGCTTCTGCAGTTTCTCACATGAATCAGCCACCAGCGCTGTATCATCAGCAAACAACAACTGACTCACTTCCCAAGCTCTCTCATCCCCAACAGACTTCATACTTGCCCCTCTTTCCAAAACTCTTGCATTCACCTCCCTAACAACCCCATCCATAAACAAATTAAACAACCATGGAGACATCACACACCCCTGCCGCAAACCTACATTCACTGAGAACCAATCACTTTCCTCTCTTCCTACACGTACACATGCCTTACATCCTCGATAAAAACTTTTCACTGCTTCTAACAACTTTCCTCCCACACCATATATTCTTAATACCTTCCACAGAGCATCTCTATCAGCTCTATCATATGCCTTCTCCAGATCCATAAATGCTACATACAAATCCATTTGCTTTTCTAAGTATTTCTCACATACATTCTTCAAAGCAAACACCTGATCCACACATCCTCTACCACTTCTGAAACCACACTGCTCTTCCCCAATTACAGAGGTATAAGATTGTTGAGTATTTCTGGCAAATTATATGGGAGGGTATTGATTGAGAGGGTGAAGGCATATATATATATGACTCATGGTGAGGTGCCTGAGGATTGGCGGAATGCGTGCATAGTGCCATTGTACAAAGGCAAAGGGGATAAGAGTGAGTGCTCAAATTACAGAGGTATAAGTTTGTTGAGTATTCCTGGTAAATTATATGGGAGGGTATTGATTGAGAGGGTGAAGGAATGTACAGAGCATCAGATTGGGGAAGAGCAGTGCGGTTTCAGAAGTGGTAGAGGATGTGTGGATCAGGTGTTTGCTTTGAAGAATGTATGTGAGAAATACTTAGAAAAGCAAATGGATTTGTATGTAGCATTTATGGATCTGGAGAAGGCATATGATAGAGTTGATAGAGATGCTCTGTGGAAGGTATTAAGAATATATGGTGTGGGAGGCAAGTTGTTAGAAGCAGTGAAAAGTTTTTATCGAGGATGTAAGGCATGTGTACGTGTAGGAAGAGAGGAAAGTGATTGGTTCTCAGTGAATGTAGGTTTGCGGCAGGGGTGTGTGATGTCTCCATGGTTGTTTAATTTGTTTATGGATGGGGTTGTTAGGGAGGTGAATGCAAGAGTCCTGGAAAGAGGGGCAAGTATGAAGTCTGTTGGGGATGAGAGAGCCTGGGAAGTGAGTCAGTTGTTGTTCGCTGATGATACAGCGCTGGTGGCTGATTCATGTGAGAAACTGCAGAAGCTGGTGACTGAGTTTGGTAAAGTGTGTGGAAGAAGAAAGTTAAGAGTAAATGTGAATAAGAGCAAGGTTATTAGGTACAGTAGGGTTGAGGGTCAAGTCAATTGGGAGGTAAGTTTGAATGGAGAAAAACTGGAGGAAGTGAAGTGTTTTAGATATCTGGGAGTGGATCTGTCAGCGGATGGAACATGGAAGCGGAAGTGGATCATAGGGTGGGGGAGGGGGCGAAAATTTTGGGAGCCTTGAAAAATGTGTGGAAGTCGAGAACATTATCTCGGAAAGCAAAAATGGGTATGTTTGAAGGAATAGTGGTTCCAACAATGTTGTATGGTTGCGAGGCGTGGGCTATGGATAGAGTTGTGCGCAGGAGGATGGATGTGCTGGAAATGAGATGTTTGAGGACAATGTGTGGTGTGAGGTGGTTTGATCGAGTAAGTAACGTAAGGGTAAGAGAGATGTGTGGAAATAAAAAGAGCGTGGTTGAGAGAGCAGAAGAGGGTGTTTTGAAATGGTTTGGGCACATGGAGAGAATGAGTGAGGAAAGATTGACCAAGAGGATATATGTGTCGGAGGTGGAGGGAACGAGGAGAAGAGGGAGACCAAATTGGAGGTGGAAAGATGGAGTGAAAAAGATTTTGTGTGATCGGGGCCTGAACATGCAGGAGGGTGTAAGGAGGGCAAGGAATAGAGTGAATTGGAGCGATGTGGTATACAGGGGTTGATGTGCTGTCAGTGGAGTGAATCAAGGCATGTGAGGCGTCTGGGTGGACCATGGAAAGCTGTGTAGGTATGTATACACGTGTGTGGACATGTGTATGTACATGTGTATGGGGGGGGGGTTGGGCCATTTCTTTCGTCTGTTTCCTTGCGCTACCTCGCAGACGCGGGAGACAGCGACAAAGTATAAAAAAAAAAAAAAAAAAAAAAAAAAAAAAAAAAAATATATATATATATATATCATCCCTGGGGATAGGGGAGAAAGAATACTTCCCACGTATTCTCTGCGTGTCGTAGAAGGCGACTAAAAGGGAGAGAGCGGGTGGCTGGAAATCCTCCCCTCTCGTTTTTTTCAATTTTCCAAAAGAAGGAACAGAGAAGGGGGCCAGGTGAGGATGTTCCCTCAAAGGCCCATTCCTCTTTTCTTAACGCTACCTCACTAACACGGGAAATGGCGAATAGTATGAAAAAAAAAATATATATATATATATATATATATATATATATATATATATATATATATATATATATATTCCCCCTGGGGATAGGGGAGAAAGAATACTTCCCACGTATTCCCTGCGTGTCGTAGAAGGCGACTAAAAGGGGAGGGAGCGGGGGGCTAGAAATCCTCCCCTCTCATTTTTTTTTAATTTTCCAAAAGAAGGAACAGAGAATTGGGCCAGGTGAGGGTATTCCCTCAAAGGCCCAGGCCTCTGTTCTTAACGCTACCTCGCTCATGCGGGAAATGGCGAATAGTTTGAAAGAAAAAGATATATATATATATATATATATATATATATATATATATATATATATATATATATATATATATATATATATTTTATTATTATTTTATTATACTTTGTCGCTGTCTCCCGCGTTTGCGAGGTAGCGCAAGGAAACAGGCAAAAGAAATGGCCCAACCCCCCCCCATACACATGTATATACATACGTCCACACACGCAAATATACATACCTACACAGCTTTCCATGGTTTACCCCAGACGCTTCACATGCCTTGATTCAATCCACTGACAGCACTTCAACCCCGGTATACCACATCGCTCCAATTCACTCTATTCCTTGCCCTCCTTTCACCCTCCTGCATGTTCAGGCCCCGATCACACAAAATCTTTTTCACTCCATCTTTCCACCTCCAATTTGGTCTCCCTCTTCTCCTCGTTCCCTCCACCTCCGACACATATATCCTCTTGGTCAATCTTTCCTCACTCATTCTCTCCATGTGCCGAAACCACTTCAAAACACCCTCTTCTGCTCTCTCAACCACGCTCTTTTTATTTCCACACATCTCTCTTACCCTTACGTTACTCACTCGATCAAACCACCTCACACCACACATTGTCCTCAAACATCTCATTTCCAGCACATCCATCCTCCTGCGCACAACTCTATCCATAGCCCACGCCTCGCAACCATACAACATTGTTGGAACCACTATTCCTTCAAACATACCCATTTTTGCTTTCTGAGATAATGTTCTCGACTTCCACACATTCTTCAAGGCCCCCAGAATTTTCGCCCCCTCCCCCACCCTATGATCCACTTCCGCTTCCATGGTTCCATCTGCTGCCAGATCCACTTCCAGATATCTAAAACACTTCACTTCCTCCAATTTTTTCTCCATTCAAACTCACCTCCCAATTGACTTGACCCTCAACCCTACTGTACCTAATAACCTTGCTCTTATTCACATTTACTCTTAACTTTCTTCTTCCACACACTTTACCAAACTCAGTCACCAGCTTCTGCAGTTTCTCACATGAATCAGCCACCAGCGCTGTATCATCAGCGAACAACAACTGACTCACTTCCCAAGCTCTCTCATCCCCAACAGACTTCATACTTGCCCCTCTTTCCAAAACTCTTGCATTTACCTCCCTAACAACCCCATCCATAAACAAATTAAACAACCATGGAGACATCACACACCCCTGCCGCAAACCTACATTCACTGAGAACCAATCACTTTCCTCTCTTCCTACACGTACACATGCCTTACATCCTCGATTAAAACTTTTCACTGCTTCTAACAACTTTCCTCCCACACCATATATTCTTAATACCTTCCACAGAGCATCTCTATCAACTCTATCATATGCCTTCTCCAGATCCATAAATGCTACATACAAATCCCTTTGCTTTTCTAAGTATTTCTCACATACATTCTTCAAAGCAAACACCTGATCCACACATCCTCTACCACTTCTGAAACCACACTGCTCTTCCCCAATCTGATGCTCTCTACATGCCTTCACCCTCTCAATCAATACCCTCCCATATAATTTACCAGGAATACTCAACAAACTTATACCTCTGTAATTTGAGCACTCACTCTTATCCCCTTTGCCTTTGTACAATGGCACTATGCACGCATTCCGCCAATCCTCAGGCACCTCACCATGAGTCATACATACATTAAATAACCTATATATATATATATATATATATATATATATATATATATATATATATATATATATATATATATATATATATATATATATCAAGGCATGTGAAGCGGCTGGGGTAAACCATGGAAAGCTGTGTAGGTATGTATATTTGCGTGTGTGGACGTATGTATATACATGTGTAAGGGGGGGGTGGGCCATTTCTTTCGTCTGTTTCCTTGCGCTACCTCGCAAACGCGGGAGACAGCGACAAAGTATAATAAAAAAAAATAATAAATATATATATATATATATATATATATCCCTGGGGATAGGGGGAAAGAATACTTCCCACGTATTCCCTGCGTGTCGTAGAAGGCTGGAAATCCTCCCCTCTCATTTTTTTTTTTTTTTTTTTTTTAATTTTCCAAAAGAAGGAACAGAGAAGAGGTCCAGGTGAGGATATTCCCTCAAAGGCCCACTCCTCTGTTCTTAACGCTACCTCGCTATCGCGGGAGATGGCGAGTAGTATGAAAAAAAAAAAAAAAAAAATATATATATATATATATATATATATATATATATTATATATATATATATATATATATATTTTTTTTTTCATACTATTCGCCATTTCCCGCGATAGCGAGGTAGCGTTAAGAACAGAGGACTGGGCCTTTGAGGGAATATCCTTACCTGGCCCCCTTCTCTGTTCCTTCTTTTGGAAAATTAAAAAAAAACGAGAGGGGAGGATTTCCAGCCCCCCGCTCCCTTCCCTTTTAGTCGCCTTCTACGACACGCAGGGAATACGGGGGAAGTATTCTTTCTCCCCTATCCCCAGGGGATATATATATATATATATATATATATATATATATATATATATATGGAGGGATGTCTGATCATTATCTTGTGGAGGCTAAGGTGAAGATTTGTATGGGTTTTCAGAAAAGAAGAGTGAATGTTGGGGTGAAGAGGGTGGTGAGAGTAAGTGAGCTTGGGAAGGAGACTTGTGTGAGGAAGTACCAGGAGAGACTGAGTACAGAATGGAAAAAGGTGAGAACAATGGAAGTAAGGGGAGTGGGGGAGGAATGGGATGTATTTAGGGAATCAGTGATGGATTGCGCAAAAGATGCTTGTGGCATGAGAAGAGTGGGAGGTGGGTTGATTAGAAAGGGTAGTGAGTGGTGGGATGAAGAAGTAAGATTATTAGTGAAAGAGAAGAGAGAGGCATTTGGACAATTTTTGCAGGGAAAAAATGCAACTGAGTGGGAGATGTTTAAAAGAAAGAGACAGGAGGTCAAGAGAAAGGTGCAAGAGGTGAAAAAGAGGGCAAATGAGAGTTGGGGTGAGAGAGTATCATTAAATTCTAGGGAGAATAAAAAGATGTTCTGGAAGGAGGTAAATAAAGTGCGTAAGACAGGGGAGCAAATGGGAACTTCAGTGAAGGGCGCAAATGGGGAGGTGATAACAAGTAGTGGTGATGTGAGAAGGAGATGGAGTGAGTATTTTGAAGGTTTGTTGAATGTGTTTGATGATAGAGTGGCAGATATAGGGTGTTTTGGTCGAGGTGGTGTGCAAAGTGAGAGGGTTAGGGAAAATGATTTGGTAAACAGAGAGGAGGTAGTAAAAGCTTTGCGGAAGATGAAAGCCGGCAAGGCAGCAGGTTTGGATGGTATTGCAGTGGAATTTATTAAAAAAAAAAAAAAGGGGGGTGACTGTATTGTTGACTGGTTGGTAAGGTTATTTAATGTATGTATGACTCATGGTGAGGTGCCTGAGGATTGGCGGAATGCGTGCATAGTGCCATTGTACAAAGGCAAAGGGGATAAGAGTGAGTGCTCAAATTACAGAGGTATAAGTTTGTTGAGTATTCCTGGTAAATTATATGGGAGGGTATTGATTGAGAGGGTGAAGGCATGTACAGAGCATCAGATTGGGGAAGAGCAGTGTGGTTTCAGAAGTGGTAGAGGATGTGTGGATCAGGTGTTTGCTTTGAAGAATGTATGTGAGAAATACTTAGAAAAGCAAATGGATTTGTATGTAGCATTTATGGATCTGGAGAAGGCATATGATAGAGTTGATAGAGATGCTCTGTGGAAGGTATTAAGAATATATGGTGTGGGAGGCAAGTTGTTAGAAGCAGTGAAAAGTTTTTATCGAGGATGTAAGGCATGTGTACGTGTAGGAAGAGAGGAAAGTGATTGGTTCTCAGTGAATGTAGGTTTGCGGCAGGGGTGTATGATGTCTCCATGGTTGTTTAATTTGTTTATGGATGGGGTTGTTAGGGAGGTAAATGCAAGAGTCTTGGAAAGAGGGGCAAGTATGAAGTCTGTTGGGGATGAGAGAGCTTGGGAAAAGAGTCAGTTGTTGTTCGCTGATGATACAGCGCTGGTGGCGGATTCATGTGAGAAACTGCAGAAGCTGGTGACTGAGTTTGGTAAAGTGTGTGGAAGAAGAAAGTTAAGAGTAAATGTGAATAAGAGCAAGGTTATTAGGTACAGTAGGGTTGAGGGTCAAGTCAATTGGGAGGTGAGTTTGTATGGTGAAAAACTGGAGGAAGTGAAGTGTTTTAGATATCTGGGAGTGGATCTGTCAGCGGATGGAACCATGGAAGCGGAAGTGGATCATAGGGTGGGGGAGGGGGCGAAAATTTTGGGAGCCTTGAAAAATGTGTGGAAGTCGAGAACATTATCCCGGAAAGCAAAAATGGGTATGTTTGAAGGAATAGTAGTTCCAACAATGTTGTATGGTTGCGAGGCGTGGGCTATGGATAGAGTTGTGTGCAGGAGGATGGATGTGCTGGAAATGAGATGTTTGAGGATAATGTGTGGTGTGAGGTGGTTTGATCGAGTAAGTAACGTAAGGGTAAGAGAGATGTGTGGAAATAAAAAGAGCGTGGTTGAGAGAGCAGAAGAGGGTGTTTTAAAATGGTTTGGGCACATGGAGAGAATGAGTGAGGAAAGATTGACCAAGAGGATATATGTGTCGGAGGTGGAGGGAACGAGGAGAAGAGGGAGACCAAATTGGAGGTGGAAAGATGGAGTGAAAAAGATTTTGTGTGATCGGGGCCTGAACATGCAGGAGGGTGAAAGGAGGGCAAGGAATAGAGTGAATTGGAGCCATGTGGTATACAGGGGTTGACGTGCTGTCAGTGGATTGAATCAAGGCATGTGAAGCGTCCGGGGTAAACCATGGAAAGCTGTGTAGGTATGTATATTTGTGTGTGTGGACGTGTGTATGTACATGTGTATGGGGGGGGTTGGGCCATTTCTTTCGTCTGTTTCCTTGCGCTACCTCGCAAACGCGGGAGACAGCGACAAAGTATAAAAAAAAAAAAAAAAAAATATATATGTATATATATATATATATATATATATATATATATATATATATATATATATATATATATATATAAAAATAAAATAAAGATTCTGGGGGCCTTGAAGAATGTGTGGAAGTCGTGAACATTATCTCGGAAAGCAAAAGTGGGTATGTTTGAAGGAATAGTGGTTCCAACAGTGTTGTGTGTATATATATATATATATATATATATATATATATATATATATATATATATATATATATATATATGGGGATTAAGAATACTTCCCACGTATTCCCTGCGTGTCATAGAAGGTGACTAAAAGGGGAGGGAGCGGGGGGCTGGAAATCCTCCCCTCTCGTTTTTTTTTTTTAAATTTTCCAAAAGAAGGAACAGAGAAGGGGGCCAGGTGAGGATATTCCACAAAGGCCCAGTTGTCTGTTCTTAACACTACTTCGCTAACGCGGGAAATGGCGAATAGTTTGAAAAAAGAACAGAAAAATATATATATATATATATATATATATATATATATATATATATATATATTTCTTTCATACTATTCGCCATTTCCCGCATTAGCGAGGTAGCATTGAGAACAGAGGACTGGGCCCTTGAGGGAATATCCTCACCTGGCCCCCTTCTCTGTTCCCTCTTTTGGAAAATTAAAAAAAAAAGTGAGAGGGGAGGATTTCCAGCCCCCCGCTCCCTCCCCTTTTAGTCATCTTCTATGACACGCAGGGAATACGTGGGAAGTATTCTTAATCCCCATATATATATATATATATATTTATATATATATATATATATATATATATATATATATATATATATATATATATATATATATATACACACAACACTGTTGGAACCACTATTCCTTCAAACATACCCACTTTTGCTTTCCGAGATAATGTTCTCGACTTCCACACGTTCTTCAAGGCCCCCAGAATCTTTATTTTATTTTTATATATATATATATATATATATATATATATATATATATATATATATATATATATATATATATATATGTATATATATATATATATATATATATATATATATATATATATATATATATATATATATACATATATATATATATATATGTATATATATATATATATATATATATATATATATATATATATATATATATATATATATATATGAGTACAGAATGGAAAAAGGTGAGAACAATGGAAGTAAGGGGCGTGGAGGAAGAATGGGATGTATTTAGGGAATCAGTGATGGCTTGCGCAAAAGATGCTTGTGGTATGAGAAGCGTGGGAGGTGGGTTGATTAGAAAGGGTAGTGAGTGGTGGGATGAAGAAGTAAGATTATTAGTGAAAGAGAAGAGAGAGGCATTTGGACGATTTTTCCTCTTGCACCTTTCTCTTGACCTCTTGCCTCTTTCTTTTATACATCTCCCACTCATTTGCTTTTTTCCCCTGCAAAAATTGTCCAAATGCCTCTCTCTTCTCTTTCACTAATAATCTTACTTCTTCATCCCACCTCTCACTACCCTTTCTAATCTGCCCACCTCCCACGCTTCTCATGCCACAAGCATCTTTTGCGCAAGCCATCACTGATTCCCTAAATACATCCCATTCCTCCCCCATTCCCCTTAACTCCTTTGTTCTCACCTTTTTCCTTTCTGTACTTAATCTCTCCTGGTACTTCCTCACACAAGTCTCCTTCCCAAGCTCACTTACTCTCACCATTCTCTTCACCCCAACATTCTCTTTTCTTTTCTGAAAACCTCTACAAATTTTCACCTTCGCCTCCACAAGATAATGATCAGACATCCCTCCAGTTGCACCTCTCAGCACATTAGCATCCAAAAGTCTCTCTTTCACGCGCCTATCAATTAACACATTCCAATAACGCTCTCTGGCCATCTCTCCTACTTACATACGTATACTTATGTATATCTCTCTTTTTAAACCAGGTATTCCCAATCGCCGGTCCTTTTTCAGCACATAAATCTACAAGCTCTTCATTTCCATTTACAACACTGAACACCCCATGTATACCAATTATTCCCTCAACTGCCACATTATTCACCTTTGCATTCAAATCACCCATCACTATAACCCGGTCTCGTGCATCAAAACCACTAACACACACATTCAGCTGTTCCCAAAACACTTGCCTCTCATGATTTTTCTTCTCATGCCCAGGTGTATATACACCAATAATCACCCACCTCTTCCCATCAACTTTCACTTTTACCCATATCAATCTAAAGTTTACTTTCTTACACTATCACATACTCCCACAACTCCTGTTTCAGGAGTAGTGCTACTCCTTCCCTTGCTCTTGTCCTCTCACTTACCCTTGACTTTACTCCCAAGACATTCCCAAACCACTCTTCCCCTTTACCCTTGAGCTTCGTTTCACTCAGAGCCAAAACATCCAGGTTCCTTCCCTCAAACATACTACCTACCTCTCCTTTTTTTCTCATCTTGGTTACATCCACACACATTTAGACACCCCAATCTGAGCCTTCAAGGAGGATGAGCACTCCCCGCGTGACTCCTTCTTCTGTTTCCCCTTTTAGAAAGTTAAAATACAAGGAGGGGAGGTTTTCTAGACCCCACTCCCGTCCCCTTTGGTCGCCTTCTACGACATGTGAGAAATGCGTGGGAAGTATTCTTTCTCCCCTATCCTCAGGGATAACACCCATACATGCACACACACAACACACACACACACACACACACACACACACACACACACACACACACACACACATATATATATATATATATATATATATATATATATATATATATATATATATATATATATATATATATATATTTTTCTCTGGGGATAGGGGAGAAAGAATACTTCCCACGTATTCTCTGCGTGTCGTAGAAGGCGGCTAAAAGTGGAGGGAGCTGGAAATCCTTCCCTCTCTTTTTTTTTTTTTTTTTTTTTGTTTTCCAAAGGAAGGAACAGAGAACGAGGCCAGGTGAGAATGTTCCCTCAGAGGCCCAGTCCTCTGTTCTTGGCGCTACCTTGCTAATGAGGGAAATGGCAAATAGTTTGAAAGAAAAAAGAAAAATATATATATATATATATATATATATATATATATATATATATATATATATATATATATATATATATATATATACATATCAACATATATACATATACACACACATGTACATATTCATACTTGCTTGCCTTCATCCATTCCCAGTGCCACCCTCCCCCAAAAGATAATACTGGTATTGTATTGAAGCCAAAATATGGTTTTACATTGGGTGAGTGGTGCGAGCCACCTTCACTCTCTGCCAAGGTACACTACTCATCCCAAAGAACACTACTTCCCCCAAAGGAACACTTCTCTTGTGACTGCAGGCATATTGTTTTTCTGAAATACAGTACTCCATCAGTAACTCAGATAAATAATGTTTCAGTAACATTACGGTAAAATTAATAGTAAGTTTTAGAAGATAGACGTAAGCCATGTTTTATCAACAGTACCATAACCACTTCACTCACCACATTACCCATACATTACAGCACATGTTAATTCACTTATCATTCATCACACATACTTGCTGTCTGTAGAGTAGTGCACATCACTACTTGCCAAGCAATGATGCTTCCCCAAGCACTTCCCCCTCCCCAGCTATGGGCCTGTTGTTTTCCTAAAGTCTAGTTCACTGTTGATAGCTCATATAAGCAATGTTTCAATAAAAATACAGCAAAATTAACAGTAAATATTTAACTTACCACATTACTTATAAATTACAGTACTGTACATAGTAATTCACGCACCTCACACACTGTTGACAGAAGGGTGCTTATCACCTTCAATACTCGTCAAGGAATGCTTCTTCCCATAAGGAACCCTGCTTCCTCCCTAGCTTCAGGCCTGTTCTTTTCCTGAAGTACAGTTCTCTATTTAACAGTGTTTCAGGAAGGATGAACATAGGCGGTTTTTTAATACTACTGTGACAACTTTACTCATACATTATGGTTCATGTTAACTCATGCATCAGTCATCACACACACACTTGAATATTTCGTGAATAATGGGAAGTTAGAACTTGTATAAATTTGTTAATGACATTCATAGAGTATATCTCCCAAGCCAACCTCAAAACTTGAACCACTTGCCCTATGCTGCAATGTTGAAAACTGTTTCTTTTCCCAACACCTGTAGAAATCTCTACCTGCTCATGACTTTTCCACTAACTATGACCTGGCTACTTTTTAAAAGACAGGTTTTTCACTTCCTCCAAATTTGTAAATACTTTTCATCTTCTTTTCCATTTCATTAACCTCTTGCCGTGATGTCGACTTTTGTCTGTGACTGGAGCCTCCAGAATAAAAAAAATCTGTTGTCCTCGCATCATAATCCATTATATAAACAATTCTCAATTTTATGGTACCTCCACACTGCCTTACACACCACTTATTGGCAGAGCACCTCAGAATTTATGCCTCAGTGAAATACAAGATGTTACAGCTGCATTTTGATATTGAATATGTAATTCTCCATGTTTACTTATAGTTACCAGTAAACAGATGATTACCAAGTATCATTCTTATTGTGTTAGATATAATTTTAGTTTTGTTTTGCTGAGGTCTAGTAGAGAGGCCTGCAAAGATGTAGTTGCAGATATATCTTGTGTTGCCAAGGATTAGTAGAGAGGCCTTTGTAGGCTAGCTCAGACCTTTACTATTCTATCAAAAGGACTGTGAATGGTGGTGGTTATATTTTGAATAAATTTCAATTAAGATTAAGATTCTTTGTTCTGGTTCTTTTTTATTTTTTATCAATTGAACTTTATTTTTACGGCCATGCCTTTCAGCCTCTTGGACATGTTATTCTTGAGAGAATAAACCCAATTTTAACCTAAAAGACTTGTCTGAAAAATTTGACAGCTACATAGGTATACATAGTAAATGTTGTTTCATCAGTTTTAATTAAACATGAATTTATTGAGGAACCTTTGTTCTGGGGGTAACACAAATAACAAGCTTTTGGAGATATTTTATAAATATTTGAGACTATCAGACATGCAGTGTACAAGCATGTTAGGACTGCTGCAGTGAAAGGGTTGAACATATTAACAGCATTATTTATATAGCCCGACTTCAGTAAGAACTGTTTTCATCAACATATTCACATAAGCCTTTACTGAAAGTCCTTGTATTTTGATGAAGTTAAAAGTATATGGTTATTATGTCTCTATGTAATCTATGTCATATTGGATTTCTTGTTTACAGATTTTCATTATCTTTGATGTCTTTCATTGACTGGGGTACAGAAGTTGATGCCAATTTCCCTGGATATCACAGTGGGAATTCAGATCCAAGAGGTTTTGGTAAGTACATATCAGAGGATACCTAAGTAGAACAAAAAGTGGTGTTAGTAAGTAAAGAGAAAGTGATTATAATGACAGTGTTGAGAGACTCTGATTGAGAGAAGAAAGAAATCCATAAAGATGAAAATGTGTGATGGATAATGGTATCATCTTAGTACATATAGGATGGTGCAAGGGAGGCTAATGTTTTCCCCCTTGTAATGATTGGACCAGTATTTAACTTTTCTTACATGTCTTTCTGTAGACACCTCACAATAGCCAGACTTTACCATTTTCTATCTATGTTGTTGCTGTATATTGTCCCTTAATATTTGCCCCTAGCTTTGCTTTACTCTTAGCATTTCTTGTTGTCTATACATGCTGTGTCAGCCTTCATACTTTTCAAAATTATTTTCAAATCAAATTAAATTGTCATCTACTACACTTTCATGACTGATAGATGAATGTGCAGGATGCTAATTTAAATTCAAATGTATTTTGTATAGTTCCTTGGATGTGAATACTTGACAGTTGTCAGTATCCAGTATGGGTGGGTAAAATTCTTCTTGTACTGCCATATTGCACAAGACCATTTATCACCTGAGTGCAAAAGTTTGTTGCCTAAGCACAACAAAAATATTATGAATATATGTTTTTTAGAGAAGTTAGGTTGCACTTGGTAATTCATAGTGGTATAATGGCAAAGTGGCACTGCAATGAACTAACCAGAATAAAAAACCAGACTGTTTGAAGATTCAGATTGATAGGGCTTTACAATTGATTGGTCCCTCATCTTTGCACTCCTGTGGTGAATTACACCACCATACCCTCCTACCCTGACCACCACACCCTCCTTCACCACCACCTCGCTTTCCCTCCCTGGCTACTACACCCCTTTAACCACCACCACTCCCTCCTTCCCTGGCCATCATTCCTTCTCTCACCACAACCACTCCTTCCCTATCTGGTCATCACAACTTGAACAGCAGAATGGCCTTGTTCCATGGTATAACCAGTCATCCCTTTCATATTCCCTTTCCATACCTCCCATATTGCTGACACAACCTTCCTTTTCAATTCAAATATTTTCCCAAAAATATAAAACCCTAATGACTCGTAGCTTCTATCCTGCCTAGGAAATGTGTTTGGCAATTTCCTTGATACATTTACAAACAAACAGAAAACAGGACCACATTCATGCATAGTATTATAGTATAGATGATAGGTGGATAAATAGATATGCTTTCATGAAAACAAAAGAATGATGTTGAGTTGGATTTAAACATTAAGAAAAGGGAAATGAAATGAAGGGAATACTGTAACAGTAATAAACACAAACACATTGGATGATATACACTGTGTTATTTTGGTGTATCTTGGATAACTTAAAGTGCTAATTTCCACTCTTCTTTCATCACATTCATAGCATTCAGTCACATTTAATTTAACAGAAAGATGTATTGATTTTCCCTGTTTTTTAGCCACCCATGTTCATAGAACTATTGTGTTAACAGACAATGAGAGATACTGAGAACATCTAATCACATCAGTGATGTAGACTGTTTACAGATATACCCTGAAAATCAAACCCTATCCCATCTGCGTGGCAGCCAGGTAGCATAACTCCCAGGCCGCGATGAGCTTAAAACAGCATATCCTTCACTGATTCACAGATCCTGCAGATGTGTCATACATCCTTTACAAAGTGGAAATACTGCCACACATGCTCTGGACAAGGAAGGAAGGCTTTTTAATCAATTCTCAAGGCACTGTTTTACCATTATACCCCACTAATCAAACTCTGGATCATTTGTGTGGTAGCCTAACCTCAGGCCACAGTGAGTAAGAGTTTGGCTACCTGGCTGCCACTCTGATGGTCTGTGGTTCAGTTCTTGGGGTATAGTGGTAAACAGTTTACATCACATATCATGTGTACATTATATGGCTGAGATATATATATGTACACATTACTGTAGTGCCTTTGGAGATAATGTAAGAAGCCTTCCTCTCCAGTGCATGAGCAGCAGTATTTTCACTTTGTAAAGGATGCATTCAAAAGAATTCATACTATAGCTTCCCTGTCCTCAGGCTCCTTACCATGATCCATAAAAACACTGAAAATCCAAAATGATCAATCAACAACACAGTCATCCTCTTTCTTGAATTCAACAGCAGCACCATCCACTTCATCCATCTTGCCACAATTTATCATATGTAAGGCTTTCACCACCTCTCTTTACCAAATCACTGTCTATAACTCTCACTTTGCAAACCATCCTGACCTTAATACTTTACATTTTCCACCCTCTTATTAAACATGTTCAGCAATAATTAAAAAAAAAAAACTCCTCCTCACTTCTTCACTACCTGTTACTACTTCCTCTTTTGCCTCCTTCACTGATGTTCCTATTTGTTTTCATGTTTTGCGCATCATTAATCTCACTCTAAAACATCTTATTCTCCCTGAAGTTTGCTGATCCTTGCTCACCAATTCTTGCAGATAAATTGATAAGACGCCCATCCTGTTTAGAATTGTGGGTTAAAAAAGAATTAGAGCTGTTCCTTATTGTGAAATACAAGAGACTGTTTTGGGGAAAAACCACCAGAAGATTTTCTATGGGGCAAAAATGTAAAGTATTTGGGGATGCAAACTTACAAAGATTTCTCTGTATTTTGACACTGAGTACAGATATTTAGCTCAGCTGATTACAGAGAAGTACATTCAGAATAATTCAAATAATCAGAAAAAAGTCCCCTCCCTCTCCAAAAATGTCTAGGGCTCTTGGTAAAATTTTACAATCCTAAAATTTTCTTGTAAATCAGGTGAGTAATTGCTGAGATGTGTATGGCAGAAGAAAAAAGAAAAGGAAAAAGTTTCTGAATTACCTTGATCAATATATTTGTTTTTAGAGCTTAGAGTAATTATCAAGTGTTTGGTTAATCAGTATGAATGCTAAAGTTACTTATATAATGTACTTTTCTTTTTTCATATCAGTTCATATTAGGATCATGGTTCCAGATGTTGAGAAAGCATGTGAAAAGTTAGAGTCTCTAGGAGCAAAGTATGTCAAGGAACCAAGGGATGGTAAGTATTACCATGAGCATTATGCATTCAATATTTGCATATAATGCCACTGATGAACACTTTGTACATTTTCGTTGGCTGCCTACCAACTACTACCTACCAAAATGGCTTACCATAAATATACCACACTCTAACATGATGTAATTTAGACTGTGTGACTCAACAACTTTGTCATATGTTTTACGGAATGACTTTTGAAAGATTTACTCATGTAAATTACTGTTTGTTACCTAATTTCATCCTCATAGAATTTTTGCTCTAATATTAACTTCTATACAGAGTGGCATTACTGTCCCTCAAAGAAAATGTTTGTGAATTCTTCAGTCATAACCATTTTTGCTAGTTGTTTTTCACATGTTTCTTCAAACTTCTATAGTTTTGCATTATTATGCACAATTTATCAGCATTAATTTTCACTTTCTAGAAAATGCAGTGAAGTTAATATCCACAATTCTTTTCCGGTAAAATGAAAGATGTTGCACTTATTCAAGACCGAGATGGATATTGGATTGAAATTTTCAATGCTGATAACATGGCTCAATTAAATTTACCTGCATAAATAATTTTACCACTGTGTTTTGGAAAGTTCGAAAAAAATTTCTGCAAGTATGAGAGTAATTCTCTTGAATAATAAATGATTTGTAAAACTAGAACATAATTTAAATTCATAAATTAAATTCATACCACTGATATTGAAAAAATAAATTTGTACTAAAATGAAACATGTAAACTTCAGTGACAGTGTTTACCTTTAAGGTTTCAAAATATACATTAGGGCAACCAGATATATAAATCACTTCACTTCCTCCAGTTTTTCTCCATTCAGACTTACCTACCAATTGATTTGTCCCCCAACCCTAATGTACCTAATAACCTTGCTCTTATTCACATTTACTCTCAGCTTTCTTCTTTCATACACTTTACCACACATGAGTGACATATTTTCATGTGCATTCAGGACACCTCTCATCTGTTCAATACAAAAAACACAGATTCATTGTACCACAGGACATGTGTGTCTTTTAAAGACACATAAGTCCTGGTATCCTGTGCTCTCCCTGCACTCACCTTGCATAAGCAACACATCACACTTCTTGACCTCTTGGGGCAGGAAAATGTCAATATATATATATATATATATATATATATATATATATATATATATATATATATATATATATATATATATATATATATTTTTTTTTTTTCTTTTTTTTTTTGTCGCTGTCTCCCGCGTTTGCGAGGTAGCGCAAGGAAACAGACGAAAGAAATGGCCCAACCTACCCCCATACACATGTATATACAAACGTCCACACACGCAAATATACATAACTACACAGCTTTCCATGGTTTACCCCAGACGCTTCACATGCCCTGATTCAATCCACTGACAGCACGTCAACCCCGGTATACCACATCGATCCAATTCACTCTATTCCTTGCCCTCCTTTCACCCTCCTGCATGTTCAGGCCCTGATCACACAAAATCTTTTTCACTCCATCTTTCCACCTCCAATTTGGTCTCCCACTTCTCCTCGTTCCCTCCACCTCCGACACATATATCCTCTTGGTCAATCTTTCCTCACTCATTCTCTCCATGTGCCCAAACCATTTCAAAACACCCTCTTCTGCTCTCTCAACCACGCTGTTTTTATTTCCACACATCTCTCTTACCCTTACGTTACTTACTCGATCAAACCACCTCACACCACACATTGTCCTCAAACATCTCATTTCCAGCACATCCATCCTCCTGCACACAACTCTATCCATAGCCCACGCCTCACAACCGTACAACATTGTTGGAACCACTATTCCTTCAAACATATCCATTTTTGCTTTCCAAGATAATGTTCTCGACTTCCACACTTCAGAAGTGGTAGAGGATGTGTGGATCAGGTGTTTGCTTTGAAGAATGTATGTGAGAAATACTTAGAAAAGCAAATGGATTTGTATGTAGCATTTCTGGATCTGGAGAAGGCATATGATAGAGTTGATAGAGATGCTCTGTGGAAGGTATTAAGAATATATGGTGTGGGAGGCAAGTTGTTAGAAGCAGTGAAAAGTTTTTATCGAGGATGTAAGGCATGTGTACGTGTAGGAAGAGAGGAAAGTGATTGGTTCTCAGTGAATGTAGGTTTGCGGCAGGGGAGTGTGATGTCTCCATGGTTGTTTAATTTGTTTATGGATGGGGTTGTTAGGGAGGTGAATGCAAGAGTTTTGGAAAGAGGAGCAAGTATGAAGTCTGTTGGGGATGAGAGAGCTTGGGAAGTGAGTCAGTTGTTGTTCGCTGATGATACAGCGCTGGTGGCTGATTCATGTGAGAAACTGCAGAAGCTGGTGACTGAGTTTGGTAAAGTGTGTGAAAGAAGAAAGTTCAGAGTATACATATATACACATGTACATAATTCATACTGTCTGCCTTTATTTGTTCCCATCGCCACCTCGCCACACATGGATTAACAACCCCCTCCCCCCTCATGTGTGCGAGGTAGCGCTAGGAAAAACACCAAAGGCCCCATTCGTTCACACTCAGTCTCTAGCTGTCATGTAATAATGCACCGAAACCACAGCTCCCTTTCCACATCCAGGCCCCACACACTTTGTATGGTTTACCCCAGACGCTTCACATGCCCTGGTTCAATCCATTGACAGCACGTCGACCCCGGTATACCACATCGTTCCAATTCACTCTATTCCTTGCACGCCTTTCACCCTCCTGCATGTTCAGGCCCCGATCATTCAAAATCTTTTTCACTCCATCTTTCCACCTTCAATTTGGTCTCCCACTTCTCCTCGTTCCCTCCACCTCTGACACATATATCCTCTTGGTCAATCTTTCCCCACTCATTCTCTCCATGTGACCAAACCATTTCAAAACACCCTCTTCTGCTCTCTCAACCACACTCTTTTTATTTCCACACATCTCTCTCACCCTTACATTACTTACTCGATCAAACCACCTCACACCACATATTGTCCTCAAACATCTCATTTCCAGCACATCCACCCTCCTGCGCACAACTCTATCCATAGCCCACGCCTCGCAACCATACAACATTTTTGGAACCACTGTTCCTTCAAACATACCCATTTTTGCTTTCCAAGATAATGTTCTCGACTTCCAAACATTCTTCAAGGCTCCCAGAATTTTTGCCCCCTCCCCCACGCTATGATTCACTTCCGCTTCCATGGTTCCATCCGCTGCCAGATCCACTCCCAGATATCTAAAACACTTCACTTCCTCCAGCTTTTCTCCATTCAGACTTACCTCCCAATTTCCTTGACCCTCAACCCTACTGTATATATATATATATATATATATATATATATATATATATATATATATATATATATATATATATATTTCTTTCAAACTATTCGCCATTTCCCGCATTAGCGAGGTAGCGTTAAGAACAGAGGACTGGGCCTTTGAGGGAAATACCCTCACCTGGCCCAATTATCTGTTCCTTCTTTTGGAAAATTTAAAAAAAAAAAAACGAGAGGGGAGGATTTCCAGCCCCCCGCTCCCTCCCTTTTAGTCGCCTTCTACGACACGCAGGGAATACGTGGGAAGTATTCTTTCTCCCCTATCCCCAGGGATAAATATATATATATATATATATATATATATATATATATATATATATATATATATATATATATATATATATATATGTATATATATATATATATATATATATATATATATATATATATATATATATTATCCCTGGGGATAGGGGATTAAGAATAATTCCCACGTATTCCCTGCATGTCGTAGAAGGCGACTAAAAGGGGAGGGAGCGGGGGGCTGGAAATCCTCCCCTCTTGTTTTTTTTTTTTTTTTTTTTTTTTTTTTTTTTTTCCCAAAAGAAGGAACAGAGAATTGGGCCATGTGAGGGTATTCCCTCAAAGGCCCAGTCCTCTGTTCTTAATGCTACCTCGCTAATGCGGGAAATGGCGAATAGTTTGAAAGAAAGAAAAGAAAAATATATATATATATATATATATATATATATATATATATATATATATATACATATATATACATATATATATATATATATATATATATATATATATATATATATATATATATATATATATGTATATATATATATATATATATATATATATATATATATATATATATATATATATATATATGTATATATATATATATATATATATATATATATATATATATATATATATTTATATATATATTATCCCTGGGGATAGGAGAGAAAGAATACTTCCCACGTATTCCCTGCGTGTCGTAGAAGGCGACTAAAAGGGGAGGGGGGTCTGGAAATCCTCCCTTCTTTTTTTTTTTTTTTTTTCTTTTTTAATTTTCCAAAAGAAGGAACAGAGAAGGGGGTCAGGTGAGGATATTCCCTCAGAGGCCCAGTCCTCTGTTCTTAACGCTACCTTGCTAACGCGGGAAATGGCGAATAGTTTGAAAGAAAAAGAAAGATATATATATATATATATATATATATATATATATATATATATATTTTTTTTTTTTTTTTTTTTTTATACTTTGTCGCTGTCTCCCGCGTTTGCGAGGTAGCGCGAGGAAACAGACGAAAGAAATGGCCCAACCCCCCCCATACACACGTACATACACACGTCCACACACGCAAATATACATACCTACACAGCTTTCCATGGTTTACCCCAGACGCTTCACATGCCTTGATTCAATCCACTGACAGCACGTCAACCCCTGTATACCACATCGCTCCAATTCACTCTATTCCTTGCCCTCCTTTCACCCTCCTGCATGTTCAGGCCCCGATCACACAAAATCTTTTTCACTCCATCTTTCCACCTCCAATTTGGTCTCCCTCTTCTCCTCGTTCCCTCCACCTCCGACACATATATCCTCTTGGTCAATCTTTCCTCACTCATTCTCTCCATGTGCCCAAACCATTTCAAAACACCCTCTTCTGCTCTCTCAACCACGCTCTTTTTATTTCCACACATCTCTCTTACCCTTACGTTACTCACTCGATCAAACCACCTCACACCACACATTGTCCTCAAACATCTCATTTCCAGCACATCCATCCTCCTGCGCACAACTCTATCCATAGCCCACGCCTCGCAACCATACAACATTGTTGGAACCACTATTCCTTCAAACATACCCATTTTTGCTTTCCGAGATAATGTTCTCGACTTCCACACATTTTTCAAGGCTCCCAAAATTTTCGCCCCCTCCCCCACCCTATGATCCACTTCCGCTTCCATGGTTCCATCCGCTGACAGATCCACTCCCAGATATCTAAAACACTTCACTTCCTCCAGTTTTTCTCCATTCAAACTCACCTCCCAATTGACTTGACCCTCAACCCTACTGTACCTAATAACCTTGCTCTTATTCACATTTACTCTTAACTTTCTTCTTCCACACACTTTACCAAACTCAGTCACCAGCTTCTGCAGTTTCTCACATGAATCAGCCACCAGCGCTGTATCATCAGCGAACAACAACTGACTCACTTCCCAAGCTCTCTCATCCCCAACAGACTTCATACTTGCCCCTCTTTCCAAAACTCTTGCGTTCACCTCCCTAACAACCCCATCCATAAACAAATTAAACAACCATGGAGACATCACACACCCCTGCCGCAAACCTACATTCACTGAGAACCAATCACTTTCCTCTCTTCCTACACGTACACATGCCTTACATCCTCGATAAAAACTTTTCACTGCTTCTAACAACTTTCCTCCCACACCATATATTCTTAATACCTTCCACAGAGCATCTCTATCAACACTATCATATGCCTTCTCCAGATCCATAAATGCTACATACAAATCCATTTGCTTTTCTAAGTATTTCTCACATACATTCTTCAAAGCAAACACCTGATCCACACATCCTCTACCACTTCTGAAACCACACTGCTCTTCCCCAATCTGATGCTCTGTATATATATATATATATATATATATATATATATATATATATATATATATATATATATATATATATATATATATTATCCCTGGGGATAGGGGATGAAGAATACTTCCCACGTATTCCCTGCGTGTCGTAGAAGGCGACTAAAAGGGTAGGGAGCGGGGGGCTGGAAATCCTCCCCTCTCATTTTTTTGTTTTTTTTTCCAAAAGAAGGAACAGAGTGGGGCCAGGCGAGGATATTCCACAAAGGCCCAGTCCTCTGTTCTTAACGCTACCGCGCTAACGCGGGAAATGGCATATAGTTTAAAAGAAAAGAAAGATATATATATATATATATATATATATATATATATATATATATATATATATATATATATATATATATTGGAAAGGATCACAATTTTGTGCGTGATCAAGATATTCCTATGAGTCCACTGGGAAAATGAAACACGAAAAGTTCCCAACTCCACTTTCGTGTAATAATCACATCATCAGGGGAGACACAAGAGAGAAATATAACAGTCAGTTGATATACATCGTCTCTTCGATGTATATCAACTGACTGTTATATTTCTCTCTTGTGTCTCCCCTGATGTGATTTCATTTTCCCCGTGGACTCATAGGAATATATATATATATATATATATATATATATATATATATATATATATATATATATATATATATATATATATATATATATATATATATATCTATTTCCCCTTCTAGAAAGTTAAAATGGGGGAAACATATATATATATATATATATATATATATAACATATATTGGAGGATATATGTGTAGGAGGTGGAGGGAACAAGGAGAAGAGGGAGACCAAATTGGAGGTGGAAAGATGGAGTGAAAAAGATTTTGTGTGATCGGGGCCTGAACTTGCAGGAGCGTGAAAGGAGGGCAAGGAATAGAGTGAATTGGAGCGATGTGGTATACCGGGGTTGACGTGCTGTCAGTGGATTGAATCAAGGCATGTGAAGCGTCTGGGGTAAGCCATGGAAAGCTGTGTAGGTATGTATATTTGCGTGTGTGGACGTATGTATATACATGTGTATGGGGGGGGTTGGGCCATTTCTTTCGTCTGTTTCCTTGCGCTACCTTGCAAACGCGGGAGACAGCGGGAAAAAAAAAAAAAAAAAATAGTAGTGAAAGCTTTGCGGAAGATGAAAGCCAGCAAGGCAGCATGTTTGGATGGTATTGCAGTGGAATTTATTAAAAAAAGGGGGTGACTGTATTGTTGACTGGTTGGTAAGGCTATTTAATGTATGTATGACTCATGGTGAGGTGCCTGAGGATTGGCGGAATGCGTGCATAGTGCCATTGTACAAAGGCAAAGGGGATAAGGGTGAGTGCTCAAATTACAGAGGTATAAGTTTGTTGAGTATTCCTGGTAAATTATATGGGAGGGTATTGATTGAGAGGGTGAAGGCATGTACAGAGCATCAGATTGGGGAAGAGCAGTGTGGTTTCAGAAGTGGTAGAGGATGTGTAGATCAGGTGTTTGCTTTGAAGAATGTATGTGAGAAATACTTAGAAAAGCAAATGGATTTGTATGTAGCATTTATGGATCTGGAGAAGGCATATGATAGAGTTGATAGAGATGCTCTGTGGAAGGTATTAAGAATATATGGTGTGGGAGGAAAGTTGTTTGAAGCAGTGAAAAGTTTTTATCGAGGATGTAAGGCATGTGTACGTGTAGGAAGAGAGGAAAGTGATTGGTTCTCAGTGAATGTAGGTTTGCGGCAGGGGTGTGTGATGTCTCCATGGTTGTTTAATTTGTTTATGGATGGGGTTGTTAGGGAGGTAAATGCAAGAGTTTTGGAAAGAGGGGCAAGTATGAAGTCTGTTGGGGATGAGAGAGCTTGGGAAGTGAGTCAGTTGTTGTTCGCTGATGATACAGCGCTGGTGGCTGATTCATGTGAGAAACTGCAGAAGCTGGTGACTGAGTTTGGTAAAGTGTGTGGAAGAAGAAAGTTAAGAGTAAATGTGAATAAGAGCAAGGTTATTAGGTACAGTAGGGTTGAGGGTCAAGTCAATTGGGAGGTGAGTTTGAATGGAGAAAAACTGGAGGAAGTGAAGTGTTTTAGATATCTGGGAGTGGATCTTGCAGCGGATGGAACCATGGAAGCGGAAGTGGATCATAGGGTGGGGGAGGGGGCGAAAATTCTGGGGGCCTTGAAGAATGTGTGGAAGTCGAGAACATTATCTCGGAAAGCAAAAATGGGTATGTTTGAAGGAATAGTGGTTCCAACAATGTTGTATGGTTGCGAGGCGTGGGCTATGGATAGAGTTGTGCGCAGGAGGATGGATGTGCTGGAAATGAGATGTTTGAGGACAATGTGTGGTGTGAGGTGGTTTGATCGAGTGAGTAACGTAAGGGTAAGAGAGATGTGTGGAAATAATATACATACCTACACAGCTTTCCATAGCTTACCCCAGACGCTTCACATGCCTTGATTCAATCCACTGACAGCACGTCAACCCCGGTATACCACATCACTCCAATTCACTCTATTCCTTGCCCTCCTTTCACCCTCCTGCATGTTCAGGCCCCGATCACACAAAATCTTTTTCACTCCATTTTTCCACCTCCAATTTGGTCTCCCTCTTCTCCTTGTTCCCTCCACCTCCGACACATATATCCTCTTGGTCAATCTTTCCTCACTCATCCTCTCCATGTGCCCAAACCACTTCAAAACACCCTCTTCTGCTCTCTCAACCACGCTCTTTTTATTTCCACACATCTCTCTTACCCTTACGTTACTCACTCGATCAAACCACCTCACACCACACATTGTCCTCAAACATCTCATTTCCAGCACATCCATCCTCCTGCGCACAACTCTATCCATAGCCCACGCCTCGCAACCATACAACATTGTTGGAACCACTATTCCTTCAAACATAGCCATTTTTGCTTTCCAAGACAATGTTCTCGACTTCCACACATTCTTCAAGGCCCCCAGAATTTTCGCCCCCTCCCCCACCCTATGATCCACTTCCGCTTCCATGGTTCCATCCGCTGCCAGATCCACTCCCAGATATCTAAAACACTTCACTTCCTCCAGTTTTTCTCCATTCAAACTCACCTCCCAATTGACTTGACCCTCAACCCTACTGTACCTAATAACCTTGCTCTTATTCACATTTACTCTTAACTTTCTTCTTCCACACACTTTACCAAACTCAGTCACCAGCTTCTGCAGTTTCTCACATGAATCAGCCACCAGCGCTGTATCATCAGCGAACAACAACTGACTCACTTCCCAAGCTCTCTCATCCCCAACAGACTTCATACTTGCCCCTCTTTCCAAAACTCTTGCATTTACCTCCCTAACAACCCCATCCATAAACAAATTAAACAACCATGGAGACATCACACACCCCTGCCGCAAACCTACATTCACTGAGAACCAATCACTTTCCTCTCTTCCTACACGTACACATGCCTTACATCCTCGATAAAAACTTTTCACTGCTTCTAACAACTTTCCTCCCACACCATATATTCTTAATACCTTCCACAGAGCATCTCTATCAACTCTATCATATGCCTTCTCCAGATCCATAAATGCTACATACAAATCCATTTGCTTTTCTAAGTATTTCTCACATACATTCTTCAAAGCAAACACCTGATCCACACATCCTCTACCACTTCTGAAACCACACTGCTCTTCCCCAATCTGATGCTCTGTACATGCCTTCACCCTCTCAATCAATACCCTCCCATATAATTTACCAGGAATACTCAACAAACTTATACCTCTGTAATTTGAGCACTCACTCTTATCCCCTTTGCCCTTGTACAATGGCACTATGCACGCATTCCGCCAATCCTCAGGCACCTCACCATGAGTCATACATACATTAAATAACCTCACCAACCAGTCAACAATACAGTCACCCCCTTTTTTAATAAATCATATATATATATATATATATATATATATATATATATATATATATATATATATATATATATATATATATTATTTTATTCATACTACTCGCCATTTCCCACGTTAGCAAGGTAGCGTTAAGAACAGAGGACTGGACCTTTGAGGGAATATCCTCACCTGGCCCCCTTCTCTGTTCCTTCTTTTGGAAAATTAAAAAAAACTGAGAGGGGAGGATTTCCAGCCCCCCACTCCCTTCCCTTTTAGTCACCTTCTACGACACGCAGGGAATACGTGGGAAGTATTCTTTCTCCCCTATCCCCAGGGAATATATATATATATATATATATATATATATATATATATATATATATATATATATATATATATATATATATATATATATGCTACATACAAAATGGATTTGTATGTAGCATTTATAGAAAATGATGGGTTCTCAGTGAATGTAGGTTTGCGGCAGGGGTGTGTGATGTCTCCATGGTTGTTTGATTTGTTTATGGATGGGGTAGTTAGGGAGGTGAATGCAAGGGTTTTGGAAAGAGGGGCAAGTATGCAGTGTGTTGTGGATGAGAGAGCTTGGGAAGTGAGTCAGTTGTTGTTCGCTGATTATACAGCGCTGGTGGCTGATTCATGTGAGAAACTGCAGAAGCTGGTGACTGAGTTCTGTAAAGTGTGTGAAAGAAGAAAGTTGAGAGTAAATGTGAATAAGAGCAAGGTTATTAGGTACAGTAGGGTTGAGGGTCAAGTCAGTTGGGAGGTAAGTTTGAATGGAGAAAAACTGGAGGAATTGAAGTGTTTTAGATATCTGGGAGTGGATTTGGCAGCGGATGGAACCATAGAAGCAGAAGTGAATCATAGGGTGGGGGAGGGGGTGAAAATTCTGGGAGCCTTGAAGAATGTGTGGAAGTCGCAAACATTATCTCGGAAAGCAAAATTGTGTATGTTTGAAGGAATAGTGGTTCCAACAATGTTGTATGGTTGTGAGGCGTGGGCTATGGATAGAGTTGTGCGCAGGAGGGTGTATGTGCTGGAGATGAGATGTTTCAGGACACTATGTGGTGAGAGGTGGTTTGATCGAGTAAGAAATAATAGGGTAAGAGAGAGGTGTGGTAATAAAAAGAGTGTGGTTGAGAGAGCAGAAGAGGGTGTTTTGAAGTGATTTGGTCACATGGAGAGAATGAGTGAGGAAAGATTGACCAAGAGGATATATGTGTCAGAGGTGGAGGGAACGAGGAGAAGTGGGAAACCAAATTAGAGGTGGAAAGATGGAGTGAAAAAGATGTTGAGTGATTGGGGCCTGAACATGCAGGAGGGTGAAAGGCGTGCAAGGAATAGAGTGAATTGGAACGACGTGGTATACCGGGGTTAATGTGCTGTCAATGGATTGAACCAGGGCATGTGAAGCGTCTGGGGTAAACCATGGAAAGTTTTGTGGGGCCTGGATATGGAAAGGGAGCTGTGGTTTCAGTGCATTATTACATGACAGCTAGAGACTGAGTGTGAATGAATGGGGCCTTTGTTGTCTTTTCCTAGCGCTACCTCGCACACATGAGGGGGGAGGGGGTTGTTATTTCATGTGTGGCGAGGTGGCGATGGGAATGAATAAAGGCAGACAGTATGAATTATGTACATGTGTATATATGTATATGTCTGTGTGTGTGTATATATATGTATACATTGAGATGTATAGGTATGTATATTTGCGTGTGTGGACGTGTATATATATATACATGTGTATGTGGGTGGGTTGGGCCATTCTTTCGTCTGTTTCCTCGCGCTACCTCGCTAACACGGGAGACAGCGACAAAGCAAAATAAATGAATAAATGAAATATATATATAGTTTTTTATCCCTCGGGATAGGGGAGAAAGAATACTTCCCACGCATTCCTCACGTGTCGTAGAAGACGACTAAAGGGGATGGGAGAGTGGGGGCTAGAAACCCTCCCCTCCTTGTATTTTAACGTGGGGAGTGCTCATCCTCCTCGAAGGCTCAGATTGTGGTGTCTAAATGAGTGTGGATGTAACGAAGATGAGAAAAAAGGAGAGATAGGTAGTATGTTTGAGGAAAGGAACCTGGATGTTTTGGCGCTTGTAGATTTATGTACTGAAAAAGGACTGGTGATTGGGAATACCTGGTTTAAAAAGAGAGATATACATAAGTATACGTATGTAAGTAGGAGAGATGGCCAGAGAGTGTTATTGGATTATGTGTTAATTGACAGGCGCACAAAAGAGAGACTTTTGGATGTTAATGTGCTGAGAGGTGCAACTTGAGGGATGTCTGATCATTATCTTGTGGAGGCGAAGGTTAAGATTTGTAGAGGTTTTCAGAAAAGAAGAGAGAATGTTGGGGTGAAGAGAATGGTGAGAGTAAGTGAGCTTGGGAAGGAGACTTGTGTGAGGAAGTACAAGGAGAGACTGAGTACAGAATGGAAAAAGGTGACAACAAAGGACATAAGGGGAGTGGGGGAGGAATGGGATATATTTAGGGAAGCAGTGATGGCTTGCACAAAAGATGCTTGTGGCATGAGAAGCGTGGGAGTTGGGTAGATTAGAAAGGGTAGTGAGTGGTGCGATGAAGAAGTAAGATTATTAGTGAAAGAGAAGAGAGAGGCATTTGGATGTTTTTTGCAGGGGATTAATGCAAATGAGTGGGAGATGTATAAAAGAAAGAGGCAGGAGGTCAAGAGTGCAAGAGGTGAAAAAGAGGGCAAATGAGAGTTGGGGTGAGAGAGTATCATTAAATTTTAGGGAGAATAAAACGATGTTTTGGAAGGAGGTAAATAAAGTGCGTAAGAAAAGGGAACAAATGGGAACTTCAGTGAAGGGGGCTAGTGGGGAGGTGATAAGAAGTAGTGGTGATGTGAGGAGATGAGGTGAGTATTTTGAAGGTTTGTTGAATGTGTTTGATGATAGAGTGGCAGATATAGGGTGTTTTGGTCGAGGTGGTGTGCAAAGTGAGAGGGTTAGGAAAAATGATTTGGTAAACAGAGAAGAGGTAGTAAAAGCATCGTGGAAGATGAAAGCCAGCAAGGCAGCAGGTTTGGATGGTATTGCAGTAGAATTTATTAAAAAAGGGGATGACTGTATTGTTGACTGGTTGGTAAGGTTATTTAATGTATGTATGATTCATGGTGAGGTGCCTGAGGATTGGCGGAATGCTTGCATAGTGCCATTGTACAAAGGCAAAGGGGATAAGAGTGAGTGCTCAAATTACAGAGGTATAAGTTTGTTGAGTATTCCTGGTAAATTATATGGGAGGGTATTGATTGAGAGGGTGAAGGCATGTACAGAGCATCAGATTGGGGAAGAGCAGTGTGGTTTCAGAAGTGGTAGAGGATGTGTGGATTAGGTGTTTGCTTTGAAGAACGTATGTGAGAAATACTTAGAAAAGCAAATGCATTTGTATGAAGCATTTATGGATCTGGAGAAGGCATATGATATAGTTGATAGAGATGCTCCGTGGAAGGTATTAAGAATATATGGTGTGGGAGGAAAGTTGTTAGAAGCAGTGAAAAGTTTTTATCGAGGATGTAAGGCATATGTACGTGTAGGAAGAGAGGAAAGTGATTGGTTCTCAGTAAATGTAGGTTTGGGGCAGGGTTGTGTGATGTCTTCATGGTTGTTCAATTTGTTTATGGATGGGGTTGTTAGGGAGGTGAATGAAAGAGTTTTGGAAAGAGGGGCAAGTATGCAGTCTGTTGTGGATGAGAGAGCTTGGGAAGTGAGTCAGTTGTTGTTCGCTGATGATACAGTGCTAGTGGCTGATTCATGTGAGAAACTGCAGAAGCTGGTGACTGAGTTTGGTAAAGTGTGTGAAAGAAGAAAGTTGAGAGTAAATGTGAATAAAAGCAAGGTTATTAGGTACAGTAGGGTTGAGGGTCAAGTGAATTGGGAGGTGAGTTTGAATGGAGAAAAACTGGAGGAAGTGAAGTGTTTTAGATATCTGGGAGTGGATTTTGGCAGATAAATAAATAAAATAGTTTTTTATTGATTTTTTATCATACTTTGTCATTATCTCCCACATTAGCGAAGTAGCGCAAGGAAACAGACGGAAAGAATAGCCCAACCCACCCACATACACATGTATATACAAACATGTCCACACATGCACATATACATACCTATACATCTCAATGTATACATATATATATACACACACAGACATATACATATATACACATGTACCTAATTCATACTGTCTGCCCTTATTCATTCCTGTCACCACCCCGCCACACATGAAATGACAATCCCCTCCCCCCACATGTGTGCGAGGTAGCGTTAGGAAATGACAACAAAGGCCACATTCATTCACACTCAGTCTCTAGCTATCATGTATGATGTACCAAAACCACAGCTCCCTTTCCACATCCAGGCCCCACAAAACTTTCCATGGTTTACCCCAGACGCTTCACATGCCCTGGTTCAATCTATTGACAGCACGTCGACCCTGGTATACCACATCGTTCCAATTCACTCGATTCCTTGCACGCCTTTCACCCTCCTGCATGTTCAGGCCCCAATCACTCTAAATCTTTTTCACTCCATCTTTCCACCTACAATTTGGTCTCCCGCTTCTCCTCATTCCTTCCACCTCTGACACATATATCCTCTTGGTCAATCTTTCCTCACTCATTCTCTCCATGCGACCAAACCATTTCAAAACACCCTCTTCTGCTCTCTCAACCACACTCTTTTTATTACCATACATCTCTCTTACCCTTTCATTACTTACTCAATCAAACCACCCCACACCACATATTGTCCTCAAACATCTCATTTCTAGCACATCCACCCTCCTATGCACAACTCCATCTATAGCCAACGCCTCGCAACCATATAACATTGTTGGAACCACTATTCCTTCAAACATACCCATTTTTACTTTCCAAGATAACTTTCTCGACTTTCACACATTTTTCAATGCTCCTAGAACTTTGGGCCCCTCCCCCACCCTATGATTCACTTCCACTTCCATGGTTCCATCCACTGCCAAATCCACTCCCAGATATCTAAAACACTTCACTTTCTCCAGTTTTTCTCCATTCAAACTTACCTCCCAGTTGACTTGGCCCTCAACCCTACTGTACCTAGTAACCTTGCTCTTATTGACATTTACTCTCAGCTTTCTTCTTCCATACACTTTACCAAACTCAGTCACCAGCTTCTGCAGTTTCTCACTTGAATCAGCCACCAGCGCTGTATCATCAGCGAACAAAAACTGACTCACTTCCCAAACTCTCTCATCCATGACAGACTGCATACTTGCCTCTTTCCAAAACTCTTGCACTCACCTCCCTAACAACCCCATCCATAAACAAATTAAACAACCACGGAAACATCACGCACCCCTGCCGCAAACCAACATTCACTGACAACCAATCACTTTCCTCTCTTCCTATTCATGTACATGCCATACATCCTCTATAAAAAACTTTTCACTGCTTCTAACAACTTGCCTTCCACACCATATATTCTTAATACCTTCCACAGAGCATCTCTATCAACTCTGTCATATGCCTTTTCCAGATCCATAAATGCTGCATACAAATCCATTCTTCAAAGCAAACATGTGATCCACACATCCTCTACCACAATATGTACCACAAGTACATATTCATACTTGCATTTATCCATTCCTGGTGCCAGAAACAGATGAAGAAATGGTTGATTATAGTTTTTCTATTTTTGTTTATGTTTTATGGGGAGAATTATCATTAGGTTGTACCTCATTTTCTGTGTAGCTATTTTATAAGAAGTGTTTTCATATATATTGGATAAAATTTGATTTATCTTTAATCCTTACATTGGTTTTTTGTATTAAAATGAAAATCTTTTGTAGGTATGAGATTCCTAACCACAATCATGAGTCCTACATAATACCAGAAGTTATTTATTTTATTTATTTATTTTGTTTTGTCACTGTCTCCCGCATTACCGAGGTAGCACAAAGAAACAGACGAAAGAATGGCCCAACCCACCCACATACCATGTATATACATACACATCCACACACGCAAATATACATACCTATACATCTCTACGTATACATATATATACACACACACAGACATATACATATATACACATGTACATAATTCATACTGGATCCCTCTATTCATTCCCATTGCCACCCCGCCACATATGAAATAAAAACCCCCTTCCCCTTCATGTGTGCAAGGTAGTGCTAGGAAAAGACAACAAAGGCCACATTCGTTCACACTCAGTCTCTAGCTGTCATGTAATATTGCAACGACACCACAGCTCCCTTTCCACATCCAGGCTCCACAGAATTTTCCATGGGTTACCCCAACGCTTCACATGCCCTGGTTTAATCCAGTGACAGCACATCGACCCCAGTATACCAATCCAGTGACAGCACATCGACCCCAGTATACCACAGCGTTCCAATTCACTCTGTTCCTTGCACACCTTTCACCCTCCTGTATGTTCAGGCCCCAATCACTCTAAATCTTTTTCACTCCATCTTTCCACCTCCAATTTGGTCTCCCACTTCTCCTCATTCCCTCCACCTCTGACACATATATCCTCTTGGTCAATCTTTCCTCACTCAATCTCTCCATGTGACCAAACCATTTCAAAACACCCTCTTCTGCTCTCTCAACCACATTCTTTTTATTACCACACATATCTCTTACCCTACTATTACTTACTCGATCAAACCACCTCACACCACATATTGTCCTCAAACATCTCATTTCCAGCACATCCACCCTCCTCCGCACATCTCTATGTATAGCCCACGCCTTGCAACCATATAACATTGTTGGAACCACTATTCCTCCAAACATACCCATTTTTGCTTCCCCAGATAATGTTCTCGACTTCCACACATTCTTCAATGCTCCCAGAACTTTCGCCCCCTCCACCACCCTATGATTCACTTCCACTTCCATGGTTCCATCCGCTGCCAGATCCACTCCCAGATATCTAAAGCACTTCACTTCCTCCAGTTTTTCTCCATTCAAACTTACCTCCCAATTGACTTGGCCCTCAACCCTACTGTACCTAATAACCTTGCTCTTATTCACATTTACTCTCAGCTTTCTTCTTTCACACACGTTACCAAACCCAGTCACCAGCTTCTGCAGTTTCTCACATGAATCAGCCACCAGCGCTGTATCATCAGCAAACAACAACTGACTCACTTCCCAAGCCCTCTCATCCACAACAGACTGCATACTTGTCCCTCTTTCCAAAACTCTTGCATTCACCTCCCTAACAATCCCATCCATAAACAAATTAAACAACCATGGAGACATCACACACCCCTGCCGCAAACCTACATTCACTGAGAACCAATCACTTTCCTCTCTTCCTACACATACACATGCCTTACATCCTCGATAAAAGCTTTTCACTGCTTCTGACAACTTGCCTCCCACACCATATATTCTTAATACATTCCACAGAGCATCTCTATCAACTCTATCATATGCCTTCTCCAGATCCATAAGTGCTACATACAAATCCCTTTGCTTTTCTAAGTATTTCTCACATACATTCTTCAAAGCAAACACCTGATCCACACATCCTCTACCACTTCTGAAACCACACTGCTCTTCCCCAGTCTGATGTTCTGTACATGCCTTCACCCTCTCAATCAATGCCCTCCCATATAATTTCCCAGGAATACTCAACAAACTTATACCTCTGTAATTTGAGCGCTCACTTTTATCCCCTTCGCCTTTGTAGAATGGCACTATGCAAGCATTCCACCAATCCTCAGGCTCCTCACCATGAGTCATACATACATTAAATAACCTTACCAACCAGTCATCAATACAGTCATCCCCTTTTTTGATAAATTCCACTGTAATACCATCCAAACTCCCTGCCTTGCTGGCTTTCATCTTCCACAAAACTTTTACTACCTCTTCTCTGTTTACCAAATCATTCTCCCTAACCCTCTCACTTTGCACACCACCTCGACCAAAACACCCTATATTTGCCACTCTATCATCAAACACATTCAACAAACCTTCAAAATACTCACTCCATCTTCTCACATCACCACTACTCGTTATCACCTCTCCATTAGCCCCCTTCACTGAAGTTCCCATTGATTCCCTTGTCTTACGCACTTTATTTACCTCCTTCCAAAACATCTTTTTATTCTCCCTAAACTTTAATGATACTCTCTCACCCCAACTCTCATTTGCCCTCTTTTTCACCTCTTGCACCTTTCTCTTGACATCCTGTCTCTTTCTTTTATACATCTCCCAGTCATTTGCATTATTTCCCTGCAAAAATCGTCCAAATGCCTCTCTCTTCTCTTTCACTAACAATCTTACTTCTTCATCGCACCACTCACTACCCTTTCTAATATGGCCACCTCCCACACTTCTCATACCACAAGCATCTTTTGCGCAAGCCATCACTGCTTCCTTAAATACATCCCATTCCTGCCCCACTATCTTTATGTCCTTTGTTGTCACCTTTTTCCATTCTGTACTCAGTCTCTCTTGGCACCTCCTCACACAAGTCTTCCCAAGCTCACTTACTCTCACCACTCTCTTCACCCCAATGTTCTCTCTTCCTTTCTGAAAACCTCTACAAATCTTCACCTTTGCCTCCACAAGATAATGATCAGACATCCCTCCACTTGCACCTCTCAGCACATTAACATCCAAAAGTCTCTCTTTTGCGTGCCTATCAATCAACACGTAATCCAATAACACTCTCTGGCCATCTTTCTTACTTACATACGTATACTTATGTATCTCTCTCTTTTTAAACCAGGTATTCCCAATCACCAGTCCTTTTTCAGCACATAAATCTACAAGCTTTTCACCATTCCCATTTACAACACTGAACACCCAATGTACACCAATTATTCCCTCAACTTCCACATTACTCACCTTTTCATTCAAATCACCCATCACTATAACCTGGTCTCGTGCATCAAAACTACTAACACACTCACTCAGCTGCTCCCAAAACACTTGCCTCTCATGATCTTTCTTCTCATGCCCAGGTGCATATGCACCAATAATCATCCATCTCTCTCCATCCACTTTCAGTTTTACCCATATCAATATAGAGTTCATTTTCTCACACTCTTTCACATACTCCCACCACTCCAGTTCCAGGAGTAGTGCTACTCCTTCCCTTGATCTTGTCCTCTCACTAACCCCTGACTTTACTCCCAAGACATTCCCAAACCACTCTTCCCCTTTACCCTTGAGCTTCATTTCACTAAGAGCCAAAACATTCAGGCTCCTTTCCTGAAACATACTACCTATCTCTCCTTTTTTCTCATCTAGGTTACATCCACACACATTTAGACACCCCAATCTGAGCCTTCAAGGAGGATGAGCACTCCCCGCATGACTCCTTCTTCTGTTTCCCCTTTTAGAAAGTTAAAATACAAGGAGGGGAGGATTTCCAGCTCCCACGCTCCCGTCCCCTTTAGTCGCCTTCTACGACACGTGAGAAATGCCAATTAACAAATTATTTTATTTTGCATTTATGTTTAGTCCATCAGATTGCCTTTCATGTGAATAGTCTGCAAAAGGTAATGAATATAACCTGTTACTGTTATTCTTTCTTACCCAGTCCGTGAATGGATTGAATAACACCATCCCTTGCCCCCTTGTCCTCCTTGTTTTTGAGAGATCCCTTTTGCATGATATTGGATCTCGTGTGGATAATTTCAAAACTGCTTCTTCCACACCTTATCCATTCTTCGGTTTTCTGATGTAAGAGGAAAGTACTTTCATGGTGAAAGTCCAATGTGTACCTCATGTAGCAGCATTAAATCCATCTTTCCAAAACACTTCATGAATTTAAAGATGAGTAACTCAGTAGTGTAAAATCAAGTCCTTCATTTACATAACATCATTCTTCTTAAAGGAAAATCTCTGTAGTTTCTCCTCCATATTATGGCAACATTGAAAGGTCAAGTGGTTTATTGACCCACATTGATATGAATATGTTCCATGCTGCACACATTGGTTAGGATTGAAAGTACAGTACACTACATGATAGTATCATTTGTTTCACTGTTCTGGTTTTTAATTTCCTTTACTATAACACATTTATTGTTGCTGTGGGAAAGGACTTGCAGAAAATAAGGGCATTAAATTTTATTTCAAAGTCCATCCATAGCTACACAATCCTTCAAAGTATCAAAATATCTTGGTTTCTGTTTTGAAGTCTAAGAAGTACTGCTGAAGATTTATTATGTATTCATATAACTAAAGTTCAATCCAAGATGGTAATTCCAAACAATGTGCAACCTCTTCCTATTTTCCATCTGGGGCTTGTTAGTCTGACCTTCAGTGACCCCCCCACTTGTTAGTCTGACCTACAGTGACCTCTCCAGCTTGTTAGTCTGACCTACAGTGACCTCTCCAGCTTGTTAGTCTGACCTACAGTGACCCCCCCCGCTTGTTAGTCTGACCTACAGTGACCCCCCCCCCGCTTGTTAGTCTGACCTACAGTGACCCCCCCCCGCTTGTTAGTCTGACCTACAGTGACCCCCCCCCGCTTGTTAGTCTGACCTACAGTGACCCCCCCCGCTTGTTAGTCTGACCTACAGTGACCCCCCCGCTTGTTAGTCTGACCTACAGTGACCCCCCCCGCTTGTTAGTCTGACCTACAGTGACCCCCCGCTTGTTAGTCTGACCTACAGTGACCCCCCCGCTTGTTAGTCTGACCTACAGTGACCCCCCCCGCTTGTTAGTCTGACCTACAGTGACCCCCCCCGCTTGTTAGTCTGACCTACAGTGACCCCCCCCGCTTGTTAGTCTGACCTACAGTGACCCCCCCCCCGCTTGTTAGTCTGACCTAGAGTGACCCCCCCGCTTGTTAGTCTGACCTACAGTGACCCCCCCCCGCTTGTTAGTCTGACCTAGAGTGACCCCCCCGCTTGTTAGTCTGACCTACAGTGACCCCCCCCGCTTGTTAGTCTGACCTACAGTGACCCCCCCCGCTTGTTAGTCTGACCTAGAGTGACCCCCCCCGCTTGTTAGTCTGACCTACAGTGACCCCCCCGCTTGTTAGTCTGAACTACAGTGACCCCCCGCTTGTTAGTCTGACCTACAGTGACCCCCCCCGCTTGTTAGTCTGACCTACAGTGACCCCCCCGCTTGTTAGTCTGACCTACAGTGACCACCCCCGCTTGTTAGTCTGACCTAGAGTGACCCCCCCCGCTTGTTAGTCTGACCTACAGTGACCCCCCCGCTTGTTAGTCTGACCTACAGTGACCCCCCCCCCGCTTGTTAGTCTGACCTAGAGTGACCCCCCCGCTTGTTAGTCTGACCTACAGTGACCCCCCCCGCTTGTTAGTCTGACCTAGAGTGACCCCCCCCGCTTGTTAGTCTGACCTACAGTGACCCCCCCGCTTGTTAGTCTGACCTACAGTGACCCCCCCCCGCTTGTTAGTCTGACCTAGAGTGACCCCCCCGCTTGTTAGTCTGACCTACAGTGACCCCCCCCGCTTGTTAGTCTGACCTACAGTGACCCCCCCGCTTGTTAGTCTGACCTACAGTGACCCCCCCGCTTGTTAGTCTGACCTAGAGTGACCCCCCCCGCTTGTTAGTCTGACCTACAGTGACCCCCCCGCTTGTTAGTCTGACCTACAGTGACCCCCCCCCGCTTGTTAGTCTGACCTACAGTGACCCCCCCCGCTTGTTAGTCTGACCTAGAGTGACCCCCCCGCTTGTTAGTCTGACCTACAGTGACCCCCCCCCGCTTGTTAGTCTGACCTAGAGTGACCCCCCCCGCTTGTTAGTCTGACCTACAGTGACCCCCCCGCTTGTTAGTCTGACCTAGAGTGACCCCCCCGCTTGTTAGTCTGACCTAGAGTGACCCCCCCGCTTGTTAGTCTGACCTACAGTGACCCCCCCGCTTGTTAGTCTGACCTACAGTGACCCCCCCCCGCTTGTTAGTCTGACCTACAGTGACCCCCCGCTTGTTAGTCTGACCTACAGTGACCCCCCCCCGCTTGTTAGTCTGACCTACAGTGACCCCCCCGCTTGTTAGTCTGACCTAGAGTGACCCCCCCGCTTGTTAGTCTGACCTACAGTGACCCCCCCGCTTGTTAGTCTGACCTACAGTGACCCCCCCCCGCTTGTTAGTCTGACCTACAGTGACCCCCCCCGCTTGTTAGTCTGACCTACAGTGACCCCCCCGCTTGTTAGTCTGACCTACAGTGACCCCCCCGCTTGTTAGTCTGACCTACAGTGACCCCCCCCCGCTTGTTAGTCTGACCTACAGTGACCCCCCCGCTTGTTAGTCTGACCTACAGTGACCCCCCCCGCTTGTTAGTCTGACCTACAGTGACCCCCCCGCTTGTTAGTCTGACCTACAGTGACCCCCCCCGCTTGTTAGTCTGACCTACAGTGACCCCCCCCGCTTGTTAGTCTGACCTACAGTGACCCCCCCCCGCTTGTTAGTCTGACCTAGAGTGACCCCCCCGCTTGTTAGTCTGACCTACAGTGACCCCCCCGCTTGTTAGTCTGACCTACAGTGACCCCCCCGCTTGTTAGTCTGACCTACAGTGACCCCCCCCGCTTGTTAGTCTGACCTACAGTGACCCCCCCCGCTTGTTAGTCTGACCTACAGTGACCCCCCCCCGCTTGTTAGTCTGACCTTCAGTGACCCCCCCCGCTTGTTAGTCTGACCTAGAGTGACCCCCCCCGCTTGTTAGTCTGACCTACAGTGACCCCCCCCGCTTGTTAGTCTGACCTACAGTGACCCCCCCCGCTTGTTAGTCTGACCTAGAGTGACCCCCCCCGCTTGTTAGTCTGACCTACAGTGACCCCCCCGCTTGTTAGTCTGACCTAGAGTGACCCCCCCCGCTTGTTAGTCTGACCTACAGTGACCCCCCCCGCTTGTTAGTCTGACCTACAGTGACCCCCCCCGCTTGTTAGTCTGACCTACAGTGACCCCCCCCCTCGCTTGTTAGTCTGACCTAGAGTGACCCCCCCGCTTGTTAGTCTGACCTACAGTGACCCCCCCGCTTGTTAGTCTGACCTACAGTGACCCCCCCCGCTTGTTAGTCTGACCTACAGTGACCCCCCCGCTTGTTAGTCTGACCTACAGTGACCCCCCCCCGCTTGTTAGTCTGACCTAGAGTGACCCCCCCGCTTGTTAGTCTGACCTACAGTGACCCCCCCGCTTGTTAGTCTGACCTACAGTGACCCCCCCCGCTTGTTAGTCTGACCTACAGTGACCCCCCCCGCTTGTTAGTCTGACCTACAGTGACCCCCCCCCGCTTGTTAGTCTGACCTACAGTGACCCCCCCCGCTTGTTAGTCTGACCTACAGTGACCCCCTCCGCTTGTTAGTCTGACCTACAGTGACCCCCCCCCGCTTGTTAGTCTGACCTTCAGTGACCCCCCCGCTTGTTAGTCTGACCTACAGTGACCCCCCCCGCTTGTTAGTCTGACCTACAGTGACCCCCCCCACTTGTTAGTCTGACCTACAGTGACCCCCCCCGCTTGTTAGTCTGACCTACAGTGACCCCCCCGCTTGTTAGTCTGACCTACAGTGACCCCCCCGCTTGTTAGTCTGACCTACAGTGACCCCCCCGCTTGTTAGTCTGACCTACAGTGACCCCCCCTCTTGTTAGTCTGACCTACAGTGACCTCTCCAGCTTGTTAGTCTGACCTACAGTGACCCCCCAGCTTGTTAGTCTGACCTACAGTGACCCCCCCCCGCTTGTTAGTCTGACCTACAGTGACCCCCCCCCGCTTGTTAGTCTGACCTACAGTGACCCCTCCAGCTTGTTAGTCTGACCTACAGTGACCCCCCAGCTTGTTAGTCTGACCTACAGTGACCCCCCAGCTTGTTAGTCTGACCTACAGTGACCCCCCCAGCTTGTTAGTCTGACCTACAGTGACCCCCCCAGCTTGTTAGTCTGACCTACAGTGACCCCCCAGCTTGTTAGTCTGACCTACAGTGACCCCCCCAGCTTGTTAGTCTGACCTACAGTGACCCCCCAGCTTGTTAGTCTGACCTACAGTGACCCCCCAGCTTGTTAGTCTGACCTAGAGTGACCCCCCCACTTGTTAGTCTGACCTACAGTGACCCCCCAGCTTGTTAGTCTGACCTACAGTGACCCCCCAGCTTGTTAGTCTGACCTACAGTGACCCCCCAGCTTGTTAGTCTGACCTACAGTGACCCCCCAGCTTGTTAGTCTGACCTACAGTGACCTCTCCAGCTTGTTAGTCTGACCTACAGTGACCTCTCCAGCTTGTTAGTCTGACCTACAGTGACCCCCCAGCTTGTTAGTCTGACCTACAGTGACCCCCCAGCTTGTTAGTCTGACCTACAGTGACCCCCAGCTTGTTAGTCTGACCTAGAGTGACCTCCCCAGCTTGTTAGTCTGACCTACAGTGACCTCTCCAGCTTGTTAGTCTGACCTACAGTGACCCCCCACTTGTTAGTCTGACCTACAGTGACCTCTCCAGCTTGTTAGTCTGACCTACAGTGACCTCTCCAGCTTGTTAGTCTGACCTAGAGTGACCTCTCCAGCTTGTTAGTCTGACCTACAGTGACCTCTCCAGCTTGTTAGTCTGACCTACAGTGACCTCTCCAGCTTGTTAGTCTGACCTACAGTGACCTCCCCAGCTTGTTAGTCTGACCTACAGTGACCTCCCCAGCTTGTTAGTCTGACCTACAGTGACCTCTCCAGCTTGTTAGTCTGACCTACAGTGACCTCTCCAGCTTGTTAGTCTGACCTACAGTGACCTCTCCAGCTTGTTAGTCTGACCTACAGTGACCCCCCAGCTTGTTAGTCTGACCTACAGTGACCTCTCCAGCTTGTTAGTCTGACCTACAGTGACCTCTCCAGCTTGTTAGTCTGACCTACAGTGACCTCTCCAGCTTGTTAGTCTGACCTACAGTGACCTCCCGCTTGTTAGTGTGACCTACAGTGACCCCCTGCTTGTTAGTCTGACCTACAGTGACCCCCTGCTTGTTAATCTGACCTACAGTGATCCTCCACTTGTTAGTCCGACCTATAGTGACTTCCTCTGCTTGTTCTGAACTACAGTGACCCCCCTGCTTGTTAGTATGACCTACAGTGACCCTCGGCTTGTTAGTCTGACCTAAAGTGACCTCCCGCTAGTTTAATTAACACTTGGATTAATTATAATTATATTTATATGCTAATTACTCGACTAATTATATGAATTTTTAGGTTCTGACCACAGATTCTTATTCAGCTACTCAAAAGCATCTGTGCTGAAAATTTCAAGGAAATCCATGTTTTCAGAAAATCAAGAAAAATCTAAGGCTATAGCCTTGCATTTTGCTCAGATTTTCAACTTCCTCAGATTTTAATGAAAAGATGTTTATAGATGTTACTCTATAAGGTGATCAAGTATTTGGAATCAAAAGACTGCATTTCCTAAATATCTATTTATTCATTTATTATACTTTGTCGTTGTCTCCCGCGTTAGCAAGGTAGCACAAGGAAACAGACAAAAGAATGGCCCAACCCACCCACATACACATGTATATACATACAAGTCCACACACACACACATAAAAATACCTATAAATCTCAACATATCCATATATATATACACACACACACACATATACATATATACACATGTACATAATTCATAGTCTGCCCTTATTCATTCCCGTCACCACCCTGCCACACATGAAATGACAATCCCCTCCCCCCACATGTGCGCGAGGTAGCGCTAGGAAAAGACAACAAAGGCCACATTCGTTCACACTCAGTCTCTAGCTCTCATGTATAATGCACCGAAACCACAGCTCCCTTTCCACATCCAGGCTCCACAAAACTTTCCATGGTTTACCCCAGACGCTTCATATGCCCTGGTTCAATCCATTGACAGCACGTCGACCCCAGGATACCACATCGTTCCAATTCACTCTATTCCTTACACGCCTTTCACCCTCCTTCATATTCAGGCCCCGATCACTCAAAATCTTTTTCACTCCATCTTTCCACCTCCAATTTGGTCTCCCACTTCTCGTTCCCTACACCTCTGACACATATATCCTCTCGGTCAATCTTTCCTCACTCATTCTCTCCATGTGACCAAACCATTTCAAAACACCATTTTCTGCTCTCTCAACCACACTCTTTTTATTACCACACACCTCCCTTACCCTTTCATTTCTTACTCGATCAAACAACCTCACACCACATGTTGTCCTCAAACATCTCATTTCCAGCACATCCACCCTCCTCCACACAACTCTATCTATAGCCCACGCCTTGCAACCATATAGCATTGTTGGAACCACTGTTCCTTCAAACATACCCATTTTTTGCTTTCCAAGATAACGTTCTCGAATTCCACACATTTTTCAATGCTCCAAGAACTTTCGCCCCCTCCCCCACCCTATAATTCACTTCCGCTTCCATGGTTTCATCCACTGCCAAGTCCACTCCCAGATATCTAACACACTTCACTTCCTCCAGTTTTTATCTATTCAAACTTACCTCCCAATTGACTTGTCCCTCAACCCTACTGTACCTAATAACCTTGCGTTTAATAAACACTTGGATTAATTATAATATTCACATGCTAATTACTCGACTAGTTATATGAATTTTTTGGTTTTGACCACAGATTCATATTCAGCATGCTTTAAAGCATCTATGCTGAACTTTTGAAGAAAATCCATTTTTTTCAAAAAATCAAGAAATATCCAAGGCATTTTGCTTAGATTTTCATCTTCCTCAGATTTTAATGAAACTCTGTGTATAGATGTTATTCTATATGGTGATTAAGTATTTGGAGTCAAAAGACAGCATTTCGTAATATTAAGTGTTTTATTAACACTTGGATTAATTATAATATTCACATGCTAATTACTCGACTAATTATACATATTTGTAGGGTTTGACCACAGATTCTTATTCAGCGTACTTAAAGCATATATGCTGAAATTTTCAAGAAAATCCATTTTTTTTTTTTAAATCAAGAAAAATCCAAGGCATTTTGCTCAATTTTCAACTTCCTCAGATTTTAATGAAAATTTGTGTATAGATGTTACTCTATATGGTGATTAAGTATTTAGAGTCAAAAGACTGCATTTCAAAAAATTAAGCATTCAATGAACACTTGGATTAATTATAATAATATTCATAAGCTAACTACTCGACTAGTTATAAGAATTTTTAGGTTTTGACCACAGATTCTTATTCAACATACTTAAGAGCATCTATGCCGAAATTTTCAAGAAAATCCATTTTTTCAAAATATCAAGAAAAATCCAAGGCTATAGCCTTGCACTGTACTCAGATTTTCAACTTCCTCAGATTTTAATGGAAATCTGTGTATAAATGGTACTCTATATAGTGATTTAGTTTTGGAGTCAAAAGACTGCATTTCGTAACATTAAGCATTTAATTAACACTTGGATTAATTATAAAATATTCATATGCTAATTACTCGACTAATTACAAGAACTTTTAGGTTTTGACCACAGATTCTTATTCAGCGTAATTAAAAGCATCTACACTGAAACTTGCAAGAAAATCCATTATTTCAAAAAATCAAGAAATATCATAGGATATAGCCTTGCATTTTGCTCAGATTTTAATGAAAATCTGTGTATACATGTTATGAAGGATGTGTGGAAGGTGAGAACATTATCTTGGAGAGCAAAAATGGGTATGTTTGAAGGAATAGTGATTACAGCAATGTTATATGGTTGCAAGGTGTGGGCTATAGATAGGGTTGTGCGGAGGACAGTGGATGTGCTGTAAATGAGGACAATATGTGGTGTGCGGTGGTTTGATTAAGTAATAATAGAGTAAAAGAGATGTGTGGTAATAAAAAGAGTGTGGTTGAGAGAGCAGAAGAGGGTGTTTTGAAATGGTTTGGTCACATGGAGAGAATGAGTGAGGAAAGATTTACAAAGAGGATATATGTGTTAGAGGTGGAGGGAACGAGGAGGAGTGGGAGACCAAATTGGAGGTGGAAAGATGGAGTGAAAAAGATTTTGAGTAATCGGGGCCTGAACATGCAGGAGGGTGAAAGGCATGCAAGGAATAGAGTGAATTGGAACGATGTGGTATACCAGGGTCGACGTGCTGTCAATGGATTGAAACAGGGCATGTGAAGCGTCTGGGGTAAACCGTGGAAAGTTCTGTGGGGCCTGGATGTGGAAAGGGAGCTGTGGTTTCGGTGCATTATTACATGATAGCTAGAGACTGAGTGTGAACGAATGGGGCCTTTGTTGTCTTTTCCTAGCACTACCTCGCGCATATGAGGGGGAAGGGGGTTGTTATTTCATGTGTGGTGAGGTGGCAACAGGAATGAATAAAGGCAGACAGTATGAATTATGTACATGTGTATATATGTATATGTCTGAGTGTGTATATATATGTATACGTTGAGATGTATAGGTATGTATATTTGCCTGTGTGGACGTGTATGTATATACATGTGTAAGTGGGTGGGTTGGGCCATTCTTTCATCTGTTTCTTTGCGTTACCTCGCTAACGCGGGAGAAAGCGACAAAGCAAAATAAATAAATAAATGAATATATATGTATATATCCCTGGGGATAGGGGAGAAAGAATACTTCCCACGCATTCCCCACGTGTCGTAGAAGGCAACTAAAGGGGACGGGAGTGTGGGGCTGGAAACCCTCCCCTCCTTGTATTCTAACTTTCTAAAAGGGGAAACAGAAGAAGGAGTCACGCAGGGAGTGCTCATCCTCCTCGAAGGCTCAGATTGGGATGTCTAAATGTGTGTGGATGTAACCAAGATGCGAAAAAAGAGAGATAGGTAGTATGTTTGAGGAAAGGAACCTGGATGCTTTGGCTATGAGTGAAACGAAGCTCAAGGGTAAAGGGGAAGAGTGGTTTGGGAATGTCTTGGGAGTAAAGTCAAGGGTTAGTGAGAGGACAAGAGCAAGGGAAGGAGTAGCACTACTTCTGAAACAGGAGTGGTGGGAGTATGTGACAGAGTGTAAGAAAGTAAACTATAGATTGATATGGGTAAAACTGAAAGTGGGTGGAGAGAGATGGGTGATTATTGGTGCATATGCACCTGGGCATGAGAAGAAAGATCATGAGAGGCAAGTGTTTTGGGATCAGCTGAGAGAGTGTGTTAGTAGTTTTGATGCACGAGACCGGGTTATAGTGATGGTTGATGAATGCAAAGGTGAGTAATATGGCATTTGAGGGAATAATTGGTGTACATGGGGTGTTCAGTGTTGTAAATGGAAATGGTGAAGAGCTTGTAGATTTATGTGCTGAAAAAGGACTGGTGATTGGGAATACCTGGTTTAAAAAGAGAGATATACATAAGTATACATATGTAAGTAGGAGAGATGGCCAGAGAGCATTATTGGATTGTGTGGTAATTGATAGGCATGCGAAAGAGAGACTTTTGGATGTTAATGTGCTGAGAGGTGCAACTGGAGGGATGTCTGATCATTATCTTGTGGAGGTGAAGGTGAAGATGTGTAGAGGTTTTCAGAAAAGAAGAGAGAATGTTGGGGGGAAAAGAGTGGTGAGAGTAAGTGAGCTTGGGTAGGAGACTTGTGTGTGAAAGTACCAGGAGAGACTGAGTATAGAATGGAAAAAGGTTCAATCCATTGACAGCACGTCCATCCCGGTATACCACATCGTTCCAATTCACTCTATTCCTTGCATGCCTTTCACCCTCCTGTATGTTCAGGCCCTGATCACTCAAAATCTTTTTCACTCCATCTTTCCACCTCCAATTTCGTCTCCCACTTCTCCTCGTTCCCTCCACCTCTGACACATACATCCTCTTGGTCAATCTTTCTTCTCATTCTCTCCATGTGGCCAAATCATTTCAAAACACCCTCTTCTGCTCTCTCAACCACACTCTTTTTATTACCACACATCTCTCTTACCCTATTATTACTTACTTGATCAAACCACCTCACACCATATATTGTCCTCAAACATCTCATTTCCAGCACATCCATCCTCCTCCGCACAACTCTATCCATAGCCCACGCCTCGCAACCATATAACATTGTTGGAACCACTATTCCTTCAAACATACCCATTTTTACTCTCTGAGATAATGTTCTTGACTTTCACACATTCTTCAACGCTCCCAGAACTTTCGCCCCCTCACCCACCCTATGATTCACTTCCGCTTCCATGGTTCCATCCGCTGCCAAATCCACTCCCAGATATCTAAAACACTTCACTTCCTCCAGTTTTTCTATATGCAAACTTACCTCCCAATTGACTTGTCCCTCAACCCTATTGTACCTAATAACCTTGCTCTTATTCACATTTACTTTCAGCTTTCTTCTTTCACACACTTTACTAAACTCAGTCACCAGCTTCTGCAGTTTCTCACATGAATCACCCACCAGTGCTGTATCATCAGCAAACAACAACTGACTCACTTCCCAAGCTCTCTCATCCACAACAGACTGCATACTTGCCCCCTTTTCCAAAACTCTTGCATTCACCTCCCTAACAACCCCATCCATAAACAAATTAAACAACCATGGAGACATCACACATCCCTGCCGCAAACCTACATTCACTGAGAACCAATCTTTTTCCTCTCTTCCTATACACATGCCTTACATCCTCGATAAAAACTTTTCACTGCTTCTAACAACTTGCCTCCCACACCATATATTCTTAATACCTTCCACAGAGCATCTCTATCAACTCTCATATGCCTTCTCCAGATCCGTAAATGCTACATGCAAATCCATTTGTTTTTCTAAGTATTTTTCACATACATTCTTCAAAGCAAACACCTGATCCACACATCCTCTACCACTTCTGAAACCACACTGCTCTTTCCCAATCTGATGCTCTGTATATGCATTCACCCTCTCAATCAATACCCTCCCATATAATTTCCCAGGAATACTCAGCAAACTTATACCTCTGTAATTTGAGCACTCACTTTTATCCCCTTTGCCTTTCTCCAGTGGCACTATGCAAGCATTCTGCCAATCCTCAGGCACCTCACCATGAGTCATACATACATTAAATAACCGTACCAACCAGTCAACAATACAGTCACCCCCTTTTTAATAAATTCCACTGCAATACCATCCAAACCCGCTGCCTTGCTGGCTTTCATCTTCCGCAAAGCTTTTACTACCTCTTCCCTATTTACCAAATCATTTTCCCTAACCCTCTCACTTTGCACACCACCTCGACCAAAACACCGTATGTTTGCCATTCTATCATCAAACAGATTCAACAAACCTTCAAAATACTCACCCCATCTCCTTCTCACATCACCACTACTTGTTATCACCTCCCCATTATCCCCCTTCACTGAAGTTCCCATTGATTCCCTTGTCTTACGCACTTTATTTACCTCCTTCCAAGACATCTTTTTATTCTCCCTAAAATTTAATGATACTCTCTCACCCCAACTCTCATTTGCCCTCTTTTTCACCTCTTGCACCTTTCTCTTGACCTCCTGCCTCTTTCTTTTATACAAATCCCACTCATTTGCATTATTTCCCTGCAAAAATCTTCTAAATGCCTCTCTATTCTCTTTCACTAATAATATTACTTCTTCATCCCACCACTCACTACCCTTTCTAATCAACCCACCTCCTACGCTTCTCATGCCACAAGCACCTTTTGTGCAAGCCATCACTGCTTCCCAAAATACATCCCATTCCTCACCCACTCCCCTTACGCCCTTTGTTCTCACCTTTTTCCACTCTGTACTCAATCTCTCCTGGTACTTCCTCACACAAGTCTCCTTCCCAAGCTCACTTACTCTCACCACTCTTTTCACCTAAACATTCTCTCTTCTTTTCTGAAAACCTCTACAAATCTTCACCTTCGCCTCAACAAGATAATGATCAGACATCCCTCCAGTTGCACCTCTCTGCAGATTAACATCCAAAAGTCTCTCTTTCACGCACCTATCGATTAACACATAATCCAATAACAATCTCTGGCCATCTCTCCTACTTACATATGTATACTTATGTATATCTCTCTTTTTAAACCAGGTATTCCCAATCACCAGTCCTTTTTCAGCACATAAATCTACAAGCTCTTCACCATTTCCATTTACAACACTGAACACCCCATGTATGCCAATTATTCCCTCAACTGCCACATTACTCACCTTTGCATTCAAATCACCTATCACTATAACCCGGTCTCGTGCATCAAAACTACTAACACACTCAGTCAGCTACTCCCAAAACACTTGCCTCTCATGATCTTTCTTCTCATGCCCAGGTGCATATGCACCAATAATCACCCATCTCTCTACATCCACTTTCAGTTTTACCCATATCAATATAGAGTTTACTTTCTTACACTCTATCACATACTCCCACCACTCCTGTTTCAGGAGTAGTGCTACTCCTTCCCTTGCTCTTGTACTCTCACTAACCCCTGACTTTACTCCCAAGACATTCCCAAACCACTCTTCCCCTTTACCCTTGAGCTTCGTTTCACTCAGAGCCAAAACATCCAGGTTCCTTTCCTCAAACATACTACCTATCTCTCCTTTTTTCTCATCTTGCTTACATCCACACACATTTAGACACCCCAGTCTGAGCCTTCGAGGAGGATGAGCTCTCCCCGCATGACTCCTTCTTCTGTTTCCCCTTTTAGAAAGTTAAAATACAAGGAGGGGAGGGTTTCTGGCCCCCCGCTCGCGTACCCTTTTGTCGCTTTTTATGACACGTGAGGAATGCTTGGGAAGTATTCTTTCTCCCCAGCAGGATAGTATCATCTGCAAATATAAATATCTTACAATGCATCCATAAGCGGTATCATTGATATAAATACGAGACATAGAACTGGTCCCATGACTGACCCTGTAACACACCACTTGTTATGCTCAACCATTCAGAAGCTTGATCATTAATTACTGCTCTGCTTATGGCCAGTCAACCAATTTCTTAAACATCGAAGTACCTAACCTGACTATGACTTAACTTTTGTTAATAAGCTTTGATGCAGACTTTATTGAATGTTCTTAGAAAGTCTAAATAGATGGCATGTACCATTTACTTCTGTCATATATGTTGAATACTTCATAAAAGATATTAAGCACATTTGTCAAACATGAGTGACAGTGGTGAAAACAGTGCTGAGGCTCATTTATAATAGGTAGTCCTATAAATTGTTCATAGTCTTATCCTGAGTGATGGTTTCCATTACTTTACTGACTACATACATTATGCTAATTGTATGATTATTTTCAGACGGTGATTTTCATCTTTTTTGAATTGGTGTTACGTTGGCAAATTTCCATTCTTCTGTAGCATTTCCCATACTGAGTGACTCACTGAAAAGAGTAGCCACAGGCTTAACTATCCCGCTGTTTTATTTACTCCTACTCGTACACATGCCTTACATCCTAGGTAAAAACTTTTCACTGCTTCTAGCAACGTACTTCCCACACCATATACTCATAATATCTTCCTCAAAGCATCTCCATCAACCCAATCATATGCCTTCTCCAGATCCATAAATGCTACATACAAATCCATCTGTTTTTCTAAATTTTTTTTTTTTTTTTTTGCTTTGTCGCTGTCTCCCACGTTTGCGAGGTAGCGCAAGGAAACAGACGAAAGAAATGGCCCAACCCACCCCCATACACATGTATATGCATACGTCCACACACGCAAATATACATACCTACACAGCTTTCCATGGTTTACCCCAGACGCTTCACATGCCTTGATTCAATCCACTGACAGCACGTCAACCCCGGTATACCACATCGCTCCAATTCACTCTATTCCTTGCCCTCCTTTCACCCTCCTGCATGTTCAGGCCCCGATCACACAAAATCTTTTTCACTCCATCTTTCCACCTCCAATTTGGTCTCCCTCTTCTCGTTCCCTCCACCTCCGACACATATATCCTCTTGGTCAATCTTTCCTCACTCATTCTCTCCATGTGCCCAAACCATTTCAAAACACCCTCTTCTGCTCTCTCAACCACGCTCTTTTTATTTCCACACATCTCTCTTACCCTTACGTTACTTACTCGATCAAACCACCTCACACCACACATTGTCCTCAAACATCTCATTTCCAGCACATCCATCCTCCTGCGCACAACTCTATCCATAGCCCACGCCTCGCAACCATACAACATTGTTGGAACCACTATTCCTTCAAACATACCCATTTTAAATTCCGAGATAATGTTCTCGACTTCCACACATTCTTCAAGGCTCCCAGAATTTTCGCCCCCTCCCCCACCCTATGATCCACTTCCGCTTCCATGGTTCCATCCGCTGCCAGATCCACTCCCAGATATCTAAAACACTTCACTTCCTCCAGTTTTTCTCCATTCAAACTCACCTCCCAATTGACTTGACCCTCAACCCTACTGTACCTAATAACCTTGCTCTTATTCACATTTACTCTTAACTTTCTTCTTTCACACACTTTACCAAACTCAGTCACCAGCTTCTGCAGTTTCTCACATGAATCAGCCACCAGCGCTGTATCATCAGCGAACAGCAACTGACTCACTTCCCAAGCTCTCTCATCCCCAACAGACTTCATACTTGCCCCTCTTTCCAAAACTCTTGCATTTACCTCCCTAACAACCCCATCCATAAACAAATTAAAGCAACCATGGAGACATCACACACCCCTGCCGCAAACCTACATTCACTGAGAACCAATCACTTTCCTCTCTTCCTACACGTACACATGCCTTACATCCTCGATAAAAACTTTTCACTGTTCTAACAACTTGCCTCCCACACCATATATTCTTAATACCTTCCACAGAGCATCTCTATCAACTCTATCATATGCCTTCTCCAGATCCATAAATGCTACATACAAATCCATTTGCTTTTCTAAGTATTTCTCACATACATTCTTCAAAGCAAACACCTGATCCACACATCCTCTACCACTTCTGAAACCACACTGCTCTTCCCCAATCTGATGCTCTGTTCATGCCTTCACCCTCTCAATCAATACCCTCCCGTATAATTTACCAGGAATACTCAACAAACTTATACCTCTGTAATTTGAGCACTCACTCTTATCCCCTTTGCCTTTGTACAATGGCACTATGCACGCATTCCGCCAATCCTCAGGCACCTCACCATGAGTCATACATACATTAAATAACCTTACCAACCAGTCAACAATACAGTCACCCCCTTTTTTAATAAATTCCACTGCAATACCATCCAAACCCGCTGCCTTGCCGGCTTTCATCTTCACAAAGCTTTTACTACCTCTTCTCTGTTTACCAAATCATTTTCCCTAACCCTCTCACTTTGCACACTACCTCGACCAAAACACCCTATATCTGCCACTCTATCATCAAACACATTCAACAAACCTTCAAAATACTCACTCCATCTCCTTCTCACATCACCACTACTTGTTATCACCTCCCCATTTGCACCCTTCACTGAAGTTCCCATTTGCTCCCTTGTCTTACACACTTTATTTACCTCCTTCCAGAACATCTTTTTATTCTCCCTAAAATTTAATGATACTCTCTCACCCCAACTCTCATTTGCCCTTTTTTTCACCTCTTGCACCTTTCTCTTGACCTCCTGTCTCTTTCTTTTATACGTCTCCCACTCAATTGCATTTTTTCCCTGCAAAAATCGTCCAAATGCCTCTCTCTTCTCTTTCACTAATACTCTTACTTCTTCATCCCACCACTCACTACCCTTTCTAATCAACCCACCTCCCACTCTTCTCATGCCACAAGCATCTTTTGCGCAATCCATCACTGATTCCCTAAATACATCCCATTCCTCCCCCACTCCCCTTACTTCCATTGTTCTCACCTTTTTCCATTCTGTACTCAGTCTCTCCTGGTACTTCCTCACACAAGTCTCCTTCCCAAGCTCACTTACTCTCACCACCCTCTTCACCCCTACATTCACTCTTCTTTTCTGAAAACCCATACAAATCTTCACCTTAGCCTCCACAAGATAATGATCAGACATCCCTCCAGTTGCACCTCTCAGCACATTAACATCCAAAAGTCTCTCTTTCGCGCGCCTGTCAATTAACACGTAATCCAATAATGCTCTCTGGCCATCTCTCCTACTTACATAAGTATACTTATGTAAGTATACTTTTTCTAAATATTTCTCACAAACATTTTTCAAAGCAAACACCTGATGCACACATCCTCTACCACTTCTGAAAGCACACTGTTCTTCCCCAATCTGATGCTCTGTACATGCCTTCACCCTCTCAATCAATACCCTCCTATATAATTTTCCAGGAATACTCAACAAACTTATGCCTCTGTAGTTTGAACATTAAAATTTATCCCCTTTGCCTTTGTACAATGGCACTATGCATGCATTCCGCCAATCCTCAGGCACTTCACCATGATCCATGCATACATTCAATATCCTCACCAACCAATTAACAACACAGTCATCCCCGTTTTTAATAAATTCCACTGCAATACCATCCAAACCCGCTACCTTGCCGCCTTTCATGTTCCGCAAAGCTTTCACTACCTCTTCTCTGTTTACCAAACCATTCTTCCTTGACTATCTCACTTCGCACACCACCTTGACCAAAACACTGTTTATCTGCCACTTTATCTTCAAACACATTTAACAAACCTCCATCTCCTTCTCACTTCACCACTACTTGTTATTACTTCCCCATTAGCCCACTTCACAAACATTCCCATTTGTTCCCTTGTCTTATACATTTTATTTACCTCCTTCCGAAAAATCTTTTTATTCATACTAAAATCTAATGATACTCTCTAACCTCAACTCTCATTTGCCTTCTTTTTCACCTCTTGCACCCTTCTCTTGACCTCCTGCCACTTTCTTTTATACATCTCCCAGTCATTTGCATTTCCCTGCAAAAATCATCCAAACGCCATCTCTCTTCTCTTTCACTAACACTCTTACTTCATCCCACCACTCACTACCCTTTCTTACCTTCCCACCTCCCACCTTTCTCAAGCCACAAGCATCTTGTGCACAAGCCATCACTGCTTCCCCAAATACATCCCATTCCTCTCCCACTCCCCATACTTCATTTGCTCACACCTTTTGCCATTCTGCAATCAGTCTCACCTTGGACTTCCTCACACAAGTCTCCTTTTCCAAGCTCGCTCACTCTCACCACTCTCTTCACCCCAACATTCTCTTCTTTTCTGAAAACCTCTACAAATCTTCATCTTTGCCTTCACAGGATAATGACCAGACATCCCTTCAGCTGCCCCTCTGAGCACATTAACTTCCAAAAGTCTCTCTTTCACATGCCTATCAATGAACATGTAATCTGATAATGCTCTCTGGCCATCTCTCCTACTTACATATGTATACTTATGTACATCTCTCTTTTTAAACCAGGTATTCCCGATCACCAATCCTTCTTCAGCACACAAATCTACAAGCTCTTCACCATTTCCATTTACAATACTGAACACCCCAGGTACACCAATTATACCCTCAACAGCCACATTACTCACCTTTGCATTCAAATCACCCATCACTATATCCCAGTTTCGTACATCAAAGCTGCTAACACACTCACTCAACTGCTCCCAAAACACTTGCCTCTCATGATCTTTCTTCTCATGACCAGGTTCAGTTTTACTCATATCAATCCAGAGTTTACTTTCTTACACTCTGTCACATACTCTAACAAATCCTGCTTCAGGAGTAGTGCTACTCCTTCCTTTGCTCTTGTCCTCTCACCAATCCCTGACTTTACTCCCAAGACATTCCCAAACCACTCTTCCCCATAACCCTTGAGCTTTATTTCACTCAGATCCAAAACATCCAGGTTCCTTTCCTCAAACATAGTGAAGGCTCCAGTCACCGACAAAGTCCACATCAAGGCCAGTTATTAACTATGATATAGAATTATGAAAGGGAAAAAGAAAAGACAAGGGAAACTATTTAAGAATTTCAAAGGGCGTGAAAATCCTATCTCTAAAAATGTGCCAGGTCACAGTTATCGGGAAAGACATAAGATGGAAAAGAGTTTCAAAGCTCGGATGTGTTGGGAAAGAAGTAGCTGTCAAAACGGGCCACCCTTGAGTTGCTGATTGCCACACAATAATCATGTGATGCAGCAGCTTGCCAAGTCTTGGGTGGTCTAGCTGGTGGTTGGGCCACATGTGCAGTCAGCTCTCGAGAATAAAAATCAAACTGATACTTATAGAAGAGGGAAAGTGAACCAACACTGCAGTGTAGGGCAAGGGGGCCAAGTCTGGAAGTTAGCCTGGGACAGTTAGTAAGTCGACAGCTTTCGACTTACCTCTGTCAAGTAAGGATACAGAGCTAGAACCACCCCAAATGTAAGAGCAATACTCCACACAAGTACGATCAATTATTTGTATAAACAGGGCAACTGTTCGGATGAAATATCAGCATCTAAACAGAATCCCAGTTTCTTAGAGACAGATTTATCTATTTCTGTAGTGTGGGGTTTCCAAGAAAGAGTGGATGTTACAGTAATACCAAGTATGTTCACCAAATCGAGAGGTGGAATTACAGAACCATCAAAGGAGAGACAAGAGTTTTCAATAAAGGATGGGTAGAAACTGGGTCTTGGAGACATTAAACTTCACAAGATTTTGTTTACTCCACTGATATACCCAGTCCAAGTCTGAGTTTACTTTCTTACACTCTATCACATACTCCCACCACTCCTGTTTCAGGAGTAGTGCTACTCCTTCCCTTGCTCTTGTCCTCTCACTAACCCCTGACTTTATTCCCAAGACATTTCCAAACCACTCTTCCCCTTTACCCTTGAGCTTTGTTTCACTCAGAGCCAAAACATCCAGGTTTCTTTCCTCAAACATACTACCTATCTCTCCTTTTTTCTCATCTTGGTTACATCCACACACATTTAGACACCCCAATCTGAACCTTTGAGGAGGATGAGCACTCCCCGCATGACTCCTTCTTCCGTTTCCAATTTTAGAAAGTTAAAATACAAGGAGGGGAGGGTTTCTCGCTCCCCCACTCCCATCCCCTTTAGTCACCTTCTACGACACGTGAGGAATGCTTAGGAAGTATTTTTTCTCCCCTATCCCTTATATATATATATATATATATATATATATATATATATATATATACTATCCCTGGGGATAGGGGAGAGGGAATACTTCCCACGTATTCCCTGCGTGTCGTAGAAGGCGACTAAAAGGGAAGAGAGCGGGGGGCTGGAAATCCTCCCCTCATTTTTTTTTTTTAATATTCCAAAAGAAGGAACAGAGAGGGGGGCCGGGTGAGGATGTTCCCTCAAAGGCCCAGTCCTCTGTTCTTAGCGCTACCTCGCTGATGCGGGAAATGGTGAATGGTATGAAAGATGAATATATATATATATATATATATATATATATATATATATATGTATATATATATACTTTCTTCTTTCACACACTTTACCAAACTCAGTCACCAGCTTCTGCAGTTTCTTACATGAATCAGTCACCAGCGCTGTATCATCAGCGAACAACAACTGACTCACTTCCCAAGCTCTCTCATCCGCAACAGACTTCATACTTGCCCCTCTTTCTAAAACTACATTCACCTCCCTAACAACCCCATCCATAAACAAATTAAACAACCATGGAGACATCACACACCCCTGCCGCAAACCTACATTCACTGAGAACCAATCACTTTCCTCTCTTCCTACACGTACACATGCCTTACATCCTCGATAAAAACTTTTCACTGCTTCTAACAACTTGCCTCCCACACCATATATTCTTAAAACCTTCCACAGAGCATCTCTATGAACTCTCATATCCCTTTTCCCCCCAATCCATAATGCTACATGCAAATCCATTTGTTTTTCTAAGTATTTCTCACATACATTTTAACCAAGCAAACACCTGATCCACATATCGTCTACCACTTCTGAACCACAATGCTCTTTTCCCAATCTGATGCTCTCTAAAATCCTTTCACCCTCTCAATCATTACCCTCCCATATAATTTCCCACAATACTCAAAAAACTTATACCTCTGCAATTTGAACTCACTTTTACCCCCTGTCCTTTGTACAATGGCACTATGCTAGCATTCTCCACCCTCAGGCACCTCACCATGAGCCCACACTTACATTAAAAAATTAAACCAACCGGGTCAAAAAAACAGTCACCACCCCCTTTTTATAATTCCACTGCAATACCACCAAGCCTTGCGGCTTGTCCATCTTCCGCAAAGCTTTTACTACCCTTCCCTTTTTAAACCAAATTATTTTCCCTAACCCTCTCACTTTGCACACCACCTCAAACCAAAAACACCCTAAAATCGCCACTCTATCATCAAAAAACATTCAGGAAACCTTCAAATACTATTTCCATCTCCTTCTCACATCACCACTCCTTGTTATCACCTTCCCCATTAGCCCCCTTCACTAAGCCCTTTAAATTCCCTTGTCTTATGCACTTTTTTAAACCCCCTTTCCCCAAAACATCTTTTTATTCTCCCAAAATTTTAAATTTGATACTCCCTCTCACCCCAAACTCTCATTTGCCCTCTTTTTTCCCCTTTCTTGCAACCTTTCTCTTGACCTCCTCCTCTTTCTTTTATACAAACCACTCATTGCTTTAAATTTCCCTGCAAAAATCTTCTAATGCCTCTCATTTCTCTTTCAAATAAGATTACTTCTTCATCCCACCACTCACAAACCCTTTCTAATCAACCCACCTCCAACGCCCCTCATGCCACAAGCACCTTTTGTGAAAGCCAAACACTGCTTCCCAAAATACATCCCATTCCTCACCCACTCCCCTTACCCCCTTTTTGCTCTCCTTTTTCCACTCTGTCCAAAACTCTCCTGGTAACTTCCTCCCCAAAAGGGCCCTTTTTCCCAAAATTTCACTACTCCCCACCCCCCTCCTTTTCCCCCTTAACATTCCCCTTTTTCTTTCTGAAAACCCTACAAATCTTCACCTTCGCCTCAACAAATAATGACCCAGACATCCCTCCAGTTGCACCTCTCGCAGATTAAAAATCCAAAAGTCTCTCTTTTCCCCGCCCCCAACCGTTTAAAACACATAATCCAATAAACAATCTCCTGGCCACTCGCCTACTTACAATGTATACTTATGTATATCTCTCTTTTTAAACCAGAAATTCCCTTTCACCACCCTTTTTTCACCCACATAAATCTACAAGCTCTTCCCATTTCCATTTACAACACTGAACACCCCATTAAAATTTAAAAAATTTCCCTCAACTGCCACATTACTCACCTTTGCATTCAAATCACCTATCACATAACCCGGTCTCGTGCATCAAAAATATAACACACTCAAAATCAGCTACTCCCAAAACCCTTGCCTCTCATGATCTTTCTTTCTCTCCCAGTGCATATGCAACCAAAAATCACCCATCTCTCTACATCCCCAAATTTCAGTTTACCCATATCAATATAGACGTTAAATTCTTACACTCTATCACATACTCCCCCCCACTCCTGTTTCAGGAGTAGTGCTACTCCTTCCCTTGCTCTTTGTACTCTCACTAACCCCTGACTTTACTCCCCCAAAACATTCCAAAAAAACCCCTCTTCCCCTTTAAAACCCTTGACTTCGTTTTCACTCAGCCAAAACATCCAGGTTCCTTTCCTCCAAACAACATACTACCTACTCTCCTTTTTTCCATCTTGCTACCCTCCACCACATTTAGACACCCCCGTCCCAGACCTTCGAGGAGGATGAGCTCTCCCCGCAAGACTCCTTCTTCTGTTTCCCCCCCCTTTTTGAAATTAAAAACAAGAGGGGAGGGTTTCCTGCCCCCGCCGCGACCCTTTTGTCGCTTTTTTTTGACACTGAGGAATGCTTGGGAATATTCCTTCTCCCCAGCAGGATAGTATCATCTGCAAATAAAATATCTTACAATGCATCCATAACGTATCATTGATATAAATACAGACATAGAAATGGTCCCCCTGACTGAAACCCCGTAACACACCACTTTTAAGCTCAACCATTTTAGAACTTGATCATTAATTACTGCTCTCTTAAAAACCCCGTCAACCAATTTTCTTAAACCATCGAAATACTAACCTGCCCATGACTTAACTTTTGTGAATAAGCCCTTTTATGCAGACTTTATTGAATGTCTAGAAAAATCTAAATAGTGGGATGTACCATTTACTTTTGTCATAAAATGTTGAATACTTCATAAAATATTAACACATTTAGTCAAACATGATGACAGTGGTGAAAACAGTGCTGAGGGTCATTATAATATAGCCTTAAATGTTCATAGGCTTATCCTGAGTGATGTTTCCATTACTTTTACTGACTACAACATTATGCTAATTTTATGGGTTATTTTCAAACCCGGGGGATTTTCATCTTTTGATTGGGTACTTGCAAATTTCCATTCTTCTGTAGCATTCCATACTGATGACCCACTGAAAAGAGTACCACAGGCTTAACTATCCCCGTGTTTTATTTACTCCCTAATCGTACACATGCCCTTACATCCTAGGTAAAAACTTTTCCCCCGCTTCTAGCAACGTACTTCCCACACATATACCATAATATCCCTTCCTCAGCATCTTTCCCTCAACCCAAATCATATGCCTTCTCCAATCCATAAAAGGGTACATACAAATTTCCCTCTGTTTTTCCTAAATTTTTTTTTTTTTTTTGCTTGTCGCTGTTCCTCCTCCCACGTTGCGAGGTAGCGCAAGGAACAGACGAAAGAAATGGCCCAACCCACCCCCATACACATTTTATGCATAAATTCCACAAAACGCAAATATACATACCTAACCCTTTCCGGGGTTTACCCCACGCTTCACTTTCCCCTTTATTCAATCCACTGACAGCACTCAACCCCGTATACCACCATCGCTCTAATTCACTCTATTCCTTCCCTCCTTTTCCCACCCTCCTGCATTTCAGGCCCCGATCACACAAAATCTTTTTCCACTCCATCTTTCCACCTCCAATTTGGTCTCCCTCTTCTCCTCGTTCCCTCCACCTCCGACACATATATCCTCTTGGTCAATCTTTCCTCACTCATTCTCTCCATGTGCCCAAAACCATTTCAAAACACCCTCTTCTGCGCTCTCTCAACCACGCTCTTTTTATTTCCACACATCTCTCTTACCCTTACGTTACTTACTCGATCAAACCACCTCACACCACACATTGTCCTCAAACATCTCATTTCCAGCACATCCATCCTCCTGCGCACAACTCTATCCATAGCCCACGCCTCGCAACCATACAACATTGTTGGAACCACTATTCCTTCAAACATACCCATTTTAGCTTCCGAGATAATGTTCTCGACTTCCACACATTCTTCAAGGCTCCCAGAATTTTCGCCCCCTCCCCCACCCTATGATCCACTTCCGCTTCCATGGTTCCATCCGCTGCCAGATCCACTCCCAGATATCTAAAACACTTCACTTCCTCCAGTTTTTCTCCATTCAAACTCACCTCCCAATTGACTTGACCCTCAACCCTACTGTACCTAATAACCTTGCTCTTATTCACATTTACTCTTAACTTTCTTCTTTCACACACTTTACCAAACTCAGTCACCAGCTTCTGCAGTTTCTCACATGAATCAGCCACCAGCGCTGTATCATCAGCGAACAGCAACTGACTCACTTCCCAAGCTCTCTCATCCCCAACAGACTTCATACTTGCCCCTCTTTCCAAAACTCTTGCATTTACCTCCCTAACAACCCCATCCATAAACAAATTAAACAACCATGGAGACATCACACACCCCTGCCGCAAACCTACATTCACTGAGAACCAATCACTTTCCTCTCTTCCTACACGTACACATGCCTTACATCCTCGATAAAAACTTTTCACTGTTCTAACAACTTGCCTCCCACACCATATATTCTTAATACCTTCCACAGAGCATCTCTATCAACTCTATCATATGCCTTCTCCAGATCCATAAATGCTACATACAAATCCATTTGCTTTTCTAAGTATTTCTCACATACATTCTTCAAAGCAAACACCTGATCCACACATCCTCTACCACTTCTGAAACCACACTGCTCTTCCCCAATCTGATGCTCTGTTCATGCCTTCACCCTCTCAATCAATACCCTCCCGTATAATTTACCAGGAATACTCAACAAACTTATACCTCTGTAATTTGAGCACTCACTCTTATCCCCTTTGCCTTTGTACAATGGCACTATGCACGCATTCCGCCAATCCTCAGGCACCTCACCATGAGTCATACATACATTAAATAACCTTACCAACCAGTCAACAATACAGTCACCCCCTTTTTTAATAAATTCCACTGCAATACCATCCAAACCCGCTGCCTTGCCGGCTTTCATCTTTCACAAAGCTTTTACTACCTCTTCTCTGTTTACCAAATCATTTTCCCTAACCCTCTCACTTTGCACACTACCTCGACCAAAACACCCTATATCTGCCACTCTATCATCAAACACATTCAACAAACCTTCAAAATACTCACTCCATCTCCTTCTCACATCACCACTACTTGTTATCACCTCCCCATTTGCACCCTTCACTGAAGTTCCCATTTGCTCCCTTGTCTTACACACTTTATTTACCTCCTTCCAGAACATCTTTTTATTCTCCCTAAAATTTAATGATACTCTCTCACCCCAACTCTCATTTGCCCTTTTTTTCACCTCTTGCACCTTTCTCTTGACCTCCTGTCTCTTTCTTTTATACGTCTCCCACTCAATTGCATTTTTTCCCTGCAAAAATCGTCCAAATGCCTCTCTCTTCTCTTTCACTAATACTCTTACTTCTTCATCCCACCACTCACTACCCTTTCTAATCAACCCACCTCCCACTCTTCTCATGCCACAAGCATCTTTTGCGCAATCCATCACTGATTCCCTAAATACATCCCATTCCTCCCCCACTCCCCTTACTTCCATTGTTCTCACCTTTTTCCATTCTGTACTCAGTCTCTCCTGGTACTTCCTCACACAAGTCTCCTTCCCAAGCTCACTTACTCTCACCACCCTCTTCACCCCTACATTCACTCTTCTTTTCTGAAAACCCATACAAATCTTCACCTTAGCCTCCACAAGATAATGATCAGACATCCCTCCAGTTGCACCTCTCAGCACATTAACATCCAAAAGTCTCTCTTTCGCGCGCCTGTCAATTAACACGTAATCCAATAATGCTCTCTGGCCATCTCTCCTACTTACATAAGTATACTTATGTAAGTATACTTTTTCTAAATATTTCTCACAAACATTTTTCAAAGCAAACACCTGATGCACACATCCTCTACCACTTCTGAAAGCACACTGTTCTTCCCCAATCTGATGCTCTGTACATGCCTTCACCCTCTCAATCAATACCCTCCTATATAATTTTCCAGGAATACTCAACAAACTTATGCCTCTGTAGTTTGAACATTAAAATTTATCCCCTTTGCCTTTGTACAATGGCACTATGCATGCATTCCGCCAATCCTCAGGCACTTCACCATGATCCATGCATACATTCAATATCCTCACCAACCAATTAACAACACAGTCATCCCCGTTTTTAATAAATTCCACTGCAATACCATCCAAACCCGCTACCTTGCCGCCTTTCATGTTCCGCAAAGCTTTCACTACCTCTTCTCTGTTTACCAAACCATTCTTCCTTGACTATCTCACTTCGCACACCACCTTGACCAAAACACTGTTTATCTGCCACTTTATCTTCAAACACATTTAACAAACCTCCATCTCCTTCTCACTTCACCACTACTTGTTATTACTTCCCCATTAGCCCACTTCACAAACATTCCCATTTGTTCCCTTGTCTTATACATTTTATTTACCTCCTTCCGAAAAATCTTTTTATTCATACTAAAATCTAATGATACTCTCTAACCTCAACTCTCATTTGCCTTCTTTTTCACCTCTTGCACCCTTCTCTTGACCTCCTGCCACTTTCTTTTATACATCTCCCAGTCATTTGCATTTCCCTGCAAAAATCGTCCAAACGCCATCTCCCTTCTCTTTCACTAACACTCTTACTTCATCCCACCACTCACTACAATTTTTTAACTTCCCACCTCCCACCTTTCTCATGCCACAAGCATCTTGTGCGCAAGCCATCACTGCTTCCCCAAATACATCCCATTCCTCCCCCACTCCCCTTACTTCATTTGCTCACACCTTTTGCCATTCTGCAATCAGTCTCACCTTGGACTTCCTCACACAAGTCTCCTTTTCCAAGCTCGCTCACTCTCACCACTCTCTTCACCCCAACATTCTCTTCTTTTCTGAAAACCTCTACAAATCTTCATCTTTGCCTTCACAGGATAATGACCAGACATCCCTTCAGCTGCCCCTCTGAGCACATTAACTTCCAAAAGTCTCTCTTTCACATGCCTATCAATGAACATGTAATCTGATAATGCTCTCTGGCCATCTCTCCTACTTACATATGTATACTTATGTACATCTCTCTTTTTAAACCAGGTATTCCCGATCACCAATCCTTCTTCAGCACACAAATCTACAAGCTCTTCACCATTTCCATTTACAATACTGAACACCCCAGGTACACCAATTATACCCTCAACAGCCACATTACTCACCTTTGCATTCAAATCACCCATCACTATATCCCAGTTTCGTACATCAAAGCTGCTAACACACTCACTCAACTGCTCCCAAAACACTTGCCTCTCATGATCTTTCTTCTCATGACCAGGTTCAGTTTTACTCATATCAATCCAGAGTTTACTTTCTTACACTCTGTCACATACTCTAACAAATCCTGCTTCAGGAGTAGTGCTACTCCTTCCTTTGCTCTTGTCCTCTCACCAATCCCTGACTTTACTCCCAAGACATTCCCAAACCACTCTTCCCCATAACCCTTGAGCTTTATTTCACTCAGATCCAAAACATCCAGGTTCCTTTCCTCAAACATAGTGAAGGCTCCAGTCACCGACAAAGTCCACATCAAGGCCAGTTATTAACTATGATATAGAATTATGAAAGGGAAAAAGAAAAGACAAGGGAAACTATTTAAGAATTTCAAAGGGCGTGAAAATCCTATCTCTAAAAATGTGCCAGGTCACAGTTATCGGGAAAGACATAAGATGGAAAAGAGTTTCAAAGCTCGGATGTGTTGGGAAAGAAGTAGCTGTCAAAACGGGCCACCCTTGAGTTGCTGATTGCCACACAATAATCATGTGATGCAGCAGCTTGCCAAGTCTTGGGTGGTCTAGCTGGTGGTTGGGCCACATGTGCAGTCAGCTCTCGAGAATAAAAATCAAACTGATACTTATAGAAGAGGGAAAGTGAACCAACACTGCAGTGTAGGGCAAGGGGGCCAAGTCTGGAAGTTAGCCTGGGACAGTTAGTAAGTCGACAGCTTTCGACTTACCTCTGTCAAGTAAGGATACAGAGCTAGAACCACCCCAAATGTAAGAGCAATACTCCACACAAGTACGATCAATTATTTGTATAAACAGGGCAACTGTTCGGATGAAATATCAGCATCTAAACAGAATCCCAGTTTCTTAGAGACAGATTTATCTATTTCTGTAGTGTGGGGTTTCCAAGAAAGAGTGGATGTTACAGTAATACCAAGTATGTTCACCAAATCGAGAGGTGGAATTACAGAACCATCAAAGGAGAGACAAGAGTTTTCAATAAAGGATGGGTAGAAACTGGGTCTTGGAGACATTAAACTTCACAAGATTTTGTTTACTCCACTGATATACCCAGTCCAAGTCTGAGTTTACTTTCTTACACTCTATCACATACTCCCACCACTCCTGTTTCAGGAGTAGTGCTACTCCTTCCCTTGCTCTTGTCCTCTCACTAACCCCTGACTTTATTCCCAAGACATTTCCAAACCACTCTTCCCCTTTACCCTTGAGCTTTGTTTCACTCAGAGCCAAAACATCCAGGTTTCTTTCCTCAAACATACTACCTATCTCTCCTTTTTTCTCATCTTGGTTACATCCACACACATTTAGACACCCCAATCTGAACCTTTGAGGAGGATGAGCACTCCCCGCATGACTCCTTCTTCCGTTTCCAATTTTAGAAAGTTAAAATACAAGGAGGGGAGGGTTTCTCGCTCCCCCACTCCCATCCCCTTTAGTCACCTTCTACGACACGTGAGGAATGCTTAGGAAGTATTTTTTCTCCCCTATCCCTTATATATATATATATATATATATATATATATATATATATATATACTATCCCTGGGGATAGGGGAGAGGGAATACTTCCCACGTATTCCCTGCGTGTCGTAGAAGGCGACTAAAAGGGAAGAGAGCGGGGGGCTGGAAATCCTCCCCTCATTTTTTTTTTTTAATATTCCAAAAGAAGGAACAGAGAGGGGGGCCGGGTGAGGATGTTCCCTCAAAGGCCCAGTCCTCTGTTCTTAGCGCTACCTCGCTGATGCGGGAAATGGTGAATGGTATGAAAGATGAATATATATATATATATATATATATATATATATATATATATGTATATATATATACTTTCTTCTTTCACACACTTTACCAAACTCAGTCACCAGCTTCTGCAGTTTCTTACATGAATCAGTCACCAGCGCTGTATCATCAGCGAACAACAACTGACTCACTTCCCAAGCTCTCTCATCCGCAACAGACTTCATACTTGCCCCTCTTTCTAAAACTACATTCACCTCCCTAACAACCCCATCCATAAACAAATTAAACAACCATGGAGACATCACACACCCCTGCCGCAAACCTACATTCACTGAGAACCAATCACTTTCCTCTCTTCCTACACGTACACATGCCTTACATCCTCGATAAAAACTTTTCACTGCTTCTAACAACTTGCCTCCCACACCATATATTCTTAAAACCTTCCACAGAGCATCTCTATGAACTCTATCATATGCCTTCTCCAGATCCATAAATGCTACATACAAATCCATTTGTTTTTCTAAGTATTTCTCACATACATTCTTCAAAGCAAACACCTGATCCACACATCCTCTACCACTTCTGAAACCACACTGCTCTTCCCCAATCTGATGCTCTGTACATGCCTTCACCCTCTCAATCAATACCCTCCCATATAACTTACCAGGAATACTCAACAAACTTATACCTTCGTAATTAAGAGTAAATGTGAATAAGAGCAAGGTTATTAGGTACAGTAGGGTTGAGGGTCAAGTCAATTGGGAGGTAAGTTTGAATGGAGAAAAACTGGAGGAAGTAAAGTGTTTTAGATATCTGGGAGTGGATCTGGCATGGATGGAACCATGGAAGCAGAAGTGAATCATATGGTGGGGGAGGGGCGAAAATTCTGGGAGCCTTGAAGAATGTTTGGAAGTCGAGAACATTATCTCGGAAAGCAAAAATGGGTATGTTTGAAGGAATAGTGGTTCCAACAATGTTGTATGGTTGCGAGGCGTGGGCTATGGATAGAGTTGTGCGCAGGAGGGTGGATGTGCTGCAAATGAGATGTTTGAGGACAATATGTAGTGTGAGGTGGTTTGATCGAGTAAGTAATGTAAGAGTAAGAGAGATGTGTGGAAATAAAAAGAGTGTGGTTGAGAGAGCAGAAGAGGGTGTTTTGAAATGGTTTGGGCACATGGAGCGAATGAGTGAGGAAAGATTGACCAAGAGGATATATGTGTCAGAGGTGGAGAGGAGGAGAAGTGGGAGACCAAATTGGAGGTGGAAAGATGGAGTTAAAAAGATTTTGAGTGATCAGAGCCTGAACATGCAGGAGGGTGAAAGGCGTGCAAGGAATAGAGTGAATTGGAACGATGTGGTATACCGGGGTCGACGTGCTGTCAATGGATTGAACCAGGGCATGTGAAGTGTCTGGGGTAAACCATGGAAAGTTGATGTGGAAAGGGAGCTGTGTTTCGGTGCATTATTACATGACAGCTAGAGACTGAGTGTGAACGAATGGGGCCTTTGGTGTCTTTTCCTAGCGCTACCTCGCACACATGAGGGGGAAGGGGGTTGTTATTCCATGTGTGGTGAGGTGGCGATGGGAACAAATAAAGGCTGACAGTATGAATTATATACATGTGTATATATGTATATGTCTGTGTGTGTATATATATGTGTACATTGAGATGTATAGGTATGTATATTTGCGTTTGTGGACGTGTATGTATGTACATGTGTATGTGGGCGGGTTGGGCCATTCTTTCGTCTGTTTCCTTGCGCTACCTCGCTAATGCGGGAGACAGCGACAAAGCAAAATAAATAAATATAAAAATACATATACATTTATTTATTTATTTTGCTTTGTCGCTGTCTCCTGCGTCTGCGACGTAGCGCAAGGAAACAGACTAAAGAATGGCCCAACCCACCCACATACACATGTATATACATACACGTCCACACGCAAATATACATACCTATACATCTCAATGTATACATATATATACACACACAGACATATACATATATACACATGTACATAATTCATACTGTCTGCCTTTATTCATTCCCATTGCCACCTTGCCACACATGGAATAACAATGCCCTCCCCCCTCATGTGTGCAAGGTAGCACTAGGAAAAGACAACAAAGGCCCCATTCGTTCACAGTCTCTAGCTGTCATGTAATAATGCACCGAAACCACAGCATTTTGCTCAGATTTTCAACTTCCTCAGATTCTAATGAAAATCAGTATATAGATGATACTTATGTGGTGATTAGGTATTTGGCATCAAAAAACTGCATTCAGTAAAATCAAGAATCTAATCAACACTTGGATTAATTAAGATAATATAAATATACTAAGTACTCAACTAATTGTATGAATTTTTAGGTTTTGACCACACTTTGAATTAAGAGCATCTATGCTGAAATTTGCAAGAAAATCCATTTTTCAAAAAAATCAAGTCATAGGATATAGCTTTGCATTTTGCTGATTTTCAATTTCCTCAGATTTTAAAGAAAATCTGTGCATAGATGTTATTCTATATAGTGTTTAAGTATTTAAAGTCAAAAGGTTGCACTTCGTACAATTAAACATTTAATTAACACTTTGATTAATTATAATAATATTCACATGCATATTACTCGACTAATTATACAAATTTTTAGGTTTTGACCACAGATTCATATCAATATACTTAAAAGCATCTACGCTGAGATTTTCAAGAAAATCCATTTTTTTAAAAATCGAGAAAAATCCTAGGCTTGCATTTTGCTCAGATTTTTTAATTCCTTAGATTTTGATGAAAATCTGTGTATAGATGTTACTCTATATGATGATTAAGTATTTGGAGTCAAAAGACTGCATTTCGTAAGATTAAGCATGTAATCAACACTTGGATCAATTATATTTGTATGTTAATTACTCAACTATTTATACAAATTTTTAGGTTTTAACCACAGATTCTTATTCAGCCTACTTAAGAGCATCTATGCTGAAATTTGCAAGAAAATCCATTTTTCAAAAAATCAGATTTTCAACTTCCTCAGATTTTAATGAAAATGTGTGTATAGATGTTACTCTATATGGTGATTAAGTATTTGGAGTCAAAAGACTGCATTTCGTAAATTAAGCATTTGATTGACACTTGGATTAATTATAATAATATTCATATGCTAATTACTCGACTAATTATACGAATATTTAGGTTTTGACCACAAATTCATATTCAGCATACTTAATAGCATTTATGCTGAAATTTGCAAGAAAATCCTTTTTTTTAATAAAAAAAACAAATCCTAGGCTATCTATAGCCTTACATTTTGCTAAGATTTTCAACTTCTTCAGATTTTATTGAAAATCTGTGTATAGTATTCTTCATGGTGATTATATAGCTTTCCATTTTGCTCAGATTTTCAACTTCCTCAGATTTTCATAAAAATCTGTGTAAAGATGTTATTCTTTGTGGTGATTAAGTATTTGGAGTCAAAAGACTTATGTATAAGACAATGTATATTATACCATAGTAATATAATAGTATTTATTTATACTTATTATGCTATGTCGCTGTCTCCCGCTTTAGCGAAGTAGCGCAAGAAAACAGACGAAAGAATGGCCCAACCCACCCACATACACATGTATATACATACACATCCACACACGCACATATACATACCTATACATCTTAACGTATACATATATATACACACAGACATATATACACATGTATATAATTCATAGTCTGCCTTTATTCATTCCCATAGCCACCCCGCCACACATGAAAAAACAGCCCCCTTCCCCCTCATGTGCGCGAGGTAGCACTAGGAAGAGACAACAAAGGCCACATTCGTTCACACCCAGTCTCTAGCCGTCATGTAAAAATGCACCGAAACCACAGCTCCCTTTCCACATCCAGGCCCCACAGAACTTTCCATGGTTTACCCCAGATGCTTCACATGCCCTGGTTCAATCTACTGACAGCACGTCCACCCTGGTATACCTTATTGTTCCAATTCACTCTATTCCTTGCACGCCTTTCACCCTTCTGCATGTTCAGGCCCTGATCACTCAAAATCTTTTTCATTCCATCTTTCCACCTCCAATTTGGTCTCCTACTTCTTGTTTCCTCCACCCCTGACACATATATTCTCTTGGTCAATCTCTCCTCACTCATTCTCTCCATGTGACCAAACCATTTCAAAACACCCTCTTCTGCTCTCTCAACCACACTCTTTTTATTACCAAACATCTCTCTTACCCTATTATTACTTACTCAATCAAACCACCTCACACCACATATTGTCCTCAAACATCTCATTTCCAGCACATCTACCCTCCTGAGCACAACTCTATCCATAGCCCACACCTCGCAACCATATAACACTGTTGGAACCACTATTCCTTCAAACATACCCATTTTTGCTTTCCGAGATAATGTTCTCGACTTTCACACATTCTTCAACGCTCCTAGAACTTTCGCCCCCATCCTATGATTCACTTCCACTTCCATGGTTCCATCCGCTGCAAAATCCACTTCCAGATATCTAAAACACTTCACTTCCTCCAGTTTTTCTCTATTCAAAGTTACCTCCCAGTTGACTTGTCCCTCAACCCTACTGTACCTAATAACCTTGCTCTTATTTACATTTACTCTCAGCTTTCTTCTTTCACACACTTTACCAAACCCAGTCACCTGCTTCTGCAGTTTCTCACATGAATCAGCCACCAGCGTTGTATCATCAGCGAACAACAACTGACTCACTTCTCAAGCTCTCTCATCCAAAACAGTCTGCGGACTTGCGCCCTTTTCCAAAACTCTTGCATTCATCTTCCTAACAACCCCATCCATAAACAAATTAAACAACCATGGAGACATCACACACCCCTGCCGCAAACCTACTTTCACTCAGAACCAATCACTTTCCTCTCCACGTACACATGCCTTACATCCTCGAAAAAATTTTTTACTGCCTCTAACAACTTGCCTACCACACCATATATTCTTAATACCTTCCACAGAGCATCTTTATCAACTCTATCATATGCCTTCTCCAGATCCATAAATGCTACATACAAATCCATTTGCTTTTCTAAGTATTTCTCACATACATTCTTCAAAGCAAACACCTGATCCACACATCCTCTACCACTTCTGAAACCACACTGATCTTCCCCAATCTGATGCTCTGTACATGCCTTCACCCTCTCAATCAATACCCTCCCATATAATTTTCCAGGAATTCTCAAACTTATACCTCTGTAATTTGAGCACTTAATTTTATCCCCTTTGTCTTTGTTCAATGACACTATGCAAGCATTCCGCCAATCCTCAGGCACCTCACCGTGAGTCATACATACATTAAATAATCTTACCAACCAATCAACAATACAGTCACCCCCTTTTCTAAAAAATTCCACTGCAATACCATCCAAACCCGCTGCCTTGCCGGCTTTCCTCTCCCGCAAAGCTTTTACTACCTCTTCTCTGTTTACCAAATCATTTTCCCTAACCCTCTCACTTTGCACACCACCTCGACCAAAACACCCTATATCTGCCACTCTATCATCAAACACGTTCAACAGACCTTCAAAATACTCAGTTCCCATTTGTTCCCTTGTCTTATGCACTATATTTACCTCCTTCCAAAACATCTTTTCATTCTCCCTAAAATTTAATGATACTCTCTCACCCCAACTCTCATTTGCCCTCTTTTTCACCTCTTGCACCAAATGTAAAAGAAAATTGTAAATGCAGTAAATAATCTCAAATATCAAACATATTAACAAGCATGTGATTGCTGTAAATCCAACTGCAATAGAACTTTCCAACAAGACACTACTGTTTGTTAAAATACTTATACCAAATAAAACACCACAGCACTTAACATGATTTTACTGTGTACACAAAACACTTCCAAATTAAATGATGAGATTTCGTGTTACACATATTAAAGATTTCCTTCCTTAACAGATACTTGTAAATAATATCCAAGCTGAACTTACCAACATAAATCAGAAAATAATTAATTCAGATCATGATCTAAAAACTTAGCAAATCAATATAAAGAAATTATATAATGGGAAAAGTGACACGTAAATGAACAATGCATATTTTCTAATTAGGAAAAAATGACAATAATGACATCAAAGAAACTCCCATTAATCGATCTTCCTCTTATTGGAGTTTAGACTATTGGTGCAATAGACTGAGGTGTGTACAAATCCTTCAAATATTATAAGACATGAAACAGTAGTGCCTTCTTCAAGAGAAAAATGGTAAATGCAGTTTTGCAGTCATGTTCAACTTTCAAATTTGCCAAAGAAAGATAAATGTATATCTTATTTATTATACTTATACATACATAAGTGTGAATACAACCGAAATAAAATGTAACATTTCACTTGATATATGTTGAAAAAATGAGAGATGATCACTCTACTTTCTTGAACCTTGTCCACTAACATTGACTTTTCTTCATACCCAAAGACAATATTTCTGCCTTACCCAATTGCCATCAGTCCGATGATGATCCCTCAGGATATGGGGTACTTCTTTTTTATGAAATGTACAGCAATCACTCAATTCAAATAACTCTTGATTTCATGTTAAAACTCAAAACGGATCTGTGAACATTAGAGAAACAAATGACCATGATTTTAACAAAAGTTACTTTCCTCTTTATGGCCACACTAAGCTGAAAGATTTCATATTTCAATAATAATAATAATAATAATAATAATGATAATAATATTAATAATAATAATAATAATAATAATAATGATAATAATAATAATAATAATAATAATAATAATAATAATAATGATAATAATAATATTTGGAAAGAGGGGCAAGTATGAAGTCTGTTGGGATGAGAGAGCTTGGGAAGTGAGTCAGTTGTTGTTCGCTGATGATACAGCGCTGGTGGCTGATTCATGTGAGAAACTGCAGAAGCTGGTGACTGAGTTTGGTAAAGTGTGTGGAAGAAGAAAGTTGAGAGTGAATGTGAATAAGAGCAAGGTTATTAGGTACAGTAGGGTTGAGGGTCAAGTCAATTGGGAGGTGAGTTTGAATGGAGAAAAACTGGAGGAAGTGAAGTGTTTTAGATATCTGGGAGTGGATCTTGCAGCGGATGGAACCATGGAAGCGGAAGTGGATCATAGGATGGGGGAGGGGGCGAAAATTCTGGGGGCCTTGAAGAATGTGGGGAAGTCGAGAACATTATCTCGGAAAGCAAAAATGGGTATGTTTGAAGGAATAGTGGTTCCAACAATGTTGTATGGTTGCGAGGCGTGGGCTATGGATAGAGTTGTGCGCAGGAGGATGGATGTGCTGGAAATGAGATGTTTGAGGACAATGTGTGGTGTGAGGTGGTTTGATCGAGTGAGTAACGTAAGGGTAAGAGAGATGTGTGGAAATAAAAAGAGCGTGGTTGAGAGAGCAGAAGAGGGTGTTTTGAAGTGGTTTGGGCACATGGAGAGGATGAGTGAGGAAAGATTGACCAAGAGGATATATGTGTCGGAGGTGGAGGGAGCAAGAAGAGGGAGACCAAATTGGAGGTGGAAAGATGGAGTGAAAAAGATTTTGTGTGATCGGGGCCTGAACATGCAGGAGGGTGAAAGGAGGGCAAGGAATAGAGTGAATTGGAGCGATGTGGTATACCGGGGTTGACGTGCTGTCAGTGGATTGAATCAAGGCATGTGAAGCGTCTGGGGTAAACCATGGAAAGCTGTGTAGGTATGTGTATTTGCGTGGGTGGACGTGTGTATATGCATGTGTGTGGGGGGGGTTGGGCCATTTCTTTCGTCTGTTTCCTTGCGCTACCTCGCAAACGCGGGAGACAGCGACAAAGTATAAAAAAAAAAAAAAAAAAATAATATATTTATTTTTATTTTGCTTTGTTGCTGTCTCCCGCGTTAGCGAGGTAGCGCAAGGAAACAGACGAAAGAATGGCCCAACCCACTCACATAGACATGTATATACATACACGTCCACACACGTAAATATACATGCCTATACATCTCAATGTATACATATATATACACACACATACATATGCATATATACACATGTACATAATTCATACTATCTGCCCTTATTCATTCCCGTCGCCACCCCGCCACACATGGTATAACAACCCCCTCCCCCTTCGTGTGTGAGGTAGCACTAGGAAAAGACAACAAAGGCCACATTCGTTCACACTGTCTCTAGCTGTCAAGTAATAATGCACCAAAACCACAGCTCCCTTTCCACATCCAGGCTCCACAGAACTTTCCATGGTTTACTCCAGACACTTCACATACTCTGGTTCAATCCATTGACAGCACGTCGACCCTGGTATACCACATCGTTCCAATTCACTCTACTCCTTGCACGCCTTTCACCCTCCTCCATGTTCAGGCCCCAATCACTCAAAATCTTTTTCACTCCATCTTTCCACCTCCAATTTGGTCTCCCACTTCTCCTCATTCCCTCCACTTCTGACATATCCTCTTGGTCAATATTTCCTCACTCATTCTTTCCATGTGACCAAACCATTTCAAAACACCCTCTTCTGCTCTCTCAACCACACTCTTTTTATTTCCACACATCTCTCTTACCCTTACATTACTTACTCGATCAAACCACCTCACACCACATATTGTCCTCAAACATCTCATTTCTAGCACATCCACCCTCCTGCGCACAACTCTATCCATAGCCCACGCCTTGCAACCATACAACATTGTTGGAACCACTATTCCTTCAAACATACCCATTTTTGCTTTCCGAGATAATGTTCTCGACTTCCACACATTCTTCAAGGCTCCCAGAATTTTTGCCCCCTCCCCCACCCTATGATTCACTTCTGTTTCCATGGTTCCATCCGCTGCCAGATCCACTTTCAGGTATCTAAACACTTCACTTCCTCCAGTTTTTTGCCATTCAAACTTATCTCCCAATTGACTTGACCCTCAACCCTACAGTACCTAATAACCTTGCTCTTATTCACATTTACTCTTAACTTTCTTCTTTCACACACTTTACCAAACTCAGCCACTAGCTTCTGCAGTTTCTCACAGGAATCAGCCACCAGCGCTGTATCATCAGCAAATAACAACTGACTCACTTCTCAAGCTCTCTCATCCACAACAGACTGCATACTTGCCCCTCTTTCCAAAACTCTTGCATTCACCTCCCTAACAACCCCATCCATAAACAAAATAAACAACCATGGAGACATCACACACCCCTGCCGCAAACCTACTTTCACTCAGAACCAATCACTTTCCTCTCTTCCTACACATACACATGCCTTACATCCTTGATAAAAACTTTTCACTGCTTTTAACAATTTGCCTCCCACACCATATATTCTTAATACCTTCCACAGAGCATCTCTATCAACTCTATCATATGCCTTCTCCAGATTCATAAATGCTACATACAAATCCATTTGCTTTTCTAAGTATTTCTCACATACATTCTTCACACATCCTCTACCACTTCTGAAACCACACTGCTCTTCCTCAATCTGATGCTCTGTACATGCCTTCACCCTCTTAATCAATACCCTCCCATATAATTTACCAGGAATACTCAACAAACTTATACCTCTGTAATTTGAGCACTCACTCTTATCCCCTTTGCCTTTGTACAGTGGCACTATGCACGCATTCCGCCAATCCTCAGGCACCTCACCATGAATCATACCTACATTAAATAACCTTACCAACCAGTCAACAATAGTCACCCCCTTTTTTAATAAATTCCATTGCAATACCATCCAAACCTGCTGCCTTGCCGGCTTTCATCTTCCGCAAAGCTTATACTACCTCTTCTCTGTTTACCCAATCATTTTCTCTAACCCTCTCACTTTGCACACCACCTCAACCAAAACACCCTATATCTGCCACTCTATCATCAAGCACATTGAACAAACCTTCAAAATACTCACTCCATCTCCTTCTCACATCACCACTACTTGTTATCATCTCATTAGCCCCCTTCACTGAAGTTCCCATTTGCTCCCTTGTCTTACGCACTTTATTTACCTCCTTACAAAACATATTTTTATTCTCCCTAAAATTTAATGATACTCTCTCACCCCAACTCTCATTCGGCCTCTTTTTCACCTCTTGCACCTTTCTCTTGACCTCCTGCCTCTTTCATTTATACATCTCCCACTCATTTGCATTTTTTCCCTGCAAAAATCGTCCAAATGCCTCTCTCTTCTCTTTCACTAATAATCTTACTTCATCCCACCACTCACTACACTTTCTAATCAACCCACCTCCCACACTTCTCATGCCACAAGCATCTTTTGTGCAAGCCATCACTGCTTCCCTAAATACATCCCATTCCTCCCCCACTCCCCTTATGTCCTTTGTTCTCACCTTTTTCCATTCTATATTCAGTCTCTCCTGGTACTTCCTCACACAAGTCTCCTTCCCAAGCTCACTTACTCTCACCACTCTCTTCACCCCAACATTCTCTCTCCTTTTCTGAAAACCCCTACAAATCTTCACCTTTGCCTCCACAAGATAATGATCAGACATCCCTCCAGTTGCACCTCTCAACACATTAACATCCAAAAGTCTCTCTTTCGCGCGCCTATCAATTAACACGTAATCCAGTAACACTCTCTGGCCATCTCTCCTACTTAAATACGTATACTTATGTATATCTCGCTTTTTAAACCAGGTATTCCCTACCAGTCCTTTTTCAGCACATAAATCTACAAGCTCTTCACCATTTTCATTTACAACATTGAACACCCAATGTACACCAATTATTCCCTCAACTGCCACATTACTCACCTTTGCATTCAAATAACCCATCACTATAACCCGGTCTTGTGCATCAAAACCACTAACACACTCATTCAGCTGCTCCCAAAACACTTGCCTCTCATAATCTTTCTTCTCATGCCCAGGTGCATATGCACCAATAATCACCCATCTCTCTCCATCAACTTTCAGTTTTACCCATATCAATCTAGAATTTACTTTCTTACACTCTATCACATACTCCCACAACTCCTGTTTCAGGAGTAGTGCTACTCATTCCCTTGCTCTTGTCCTCTCACTAACCCCTGACTTTACTCCCAAGACATTCCCAAACCACTCTTCCCCTTTACCCTTGAGCTTCGTTTCACTCAGAGCCAAAACATCCAGGTTCCTTTCCTCAAACATACTACATATCTCTCCTTTTTTCTCATCTCGGTTACATCCACACACATTTAGACACCCCAATCTGAGCCTTCGAGGAGGATGAGCAATCCTCGCGTGACTCCTTCTTCTGTTTCCCCTTTTAGAAAGTTAAAATACAAGGAGGGGAGGGTTTCTGGCCCCCTGCTCCCGTCCCCTTTAGTCGCCTTCTACGACACGTAAGGAATGCGTGGGAAGTATTCTTTCTCCCCTATCCCCAGGGATAATTCTTTCTCCCCCTATTCCCAGGGATAATTCTTTCTCCAGGGGAATATTTAGCCCCCTTCACTGAAGTTCCCATTTGTTCCCTTGTCTTATGCACTTTATTTACCTTCTTCCAAAACATCTTTTTATTTATTTATATTTTCACTTTTTATTTTGCTTTGTCGCTGTCTCTCGTGTTAGCGAGGTAGCACAAGGAAACAGACGAAAGATTGGCCCAAACCCACCCACATACACATGTATATACATACACACAAAAAATACACACAAATTGTACCTGTGCATACCATCAAGCTTTCACAAATTTATAAATCCAAAATTACAACCTTTTATTCTAAGCTCCAACCAATTATCAGACTTTACTACAGTCTGTGTCAACATCGACAACTCACAAATCAGCTACAGAACTTTCCAAGCTCGTAGAAAACATTTCAACCTAATCTTCTCCCAACAGATTCACAACTTCATTATACAATAAAACACTTATTGCTAATTTAAGTTTTTGAATTTGAAAAAAGTTTTCTCTTCAAGATGGTGTCCCAAGAAAAAATGAAACAATTCTAGATGATAAGGTAGTGAATACCTCCAAACCCAACACATCAGTGCAGAGGCTTTCTTCTGTCCATCTCTTCTGGTCAAATAACAAACAACCAAAGCATTTGGCCTCATGAACCAGGAGCCCTCAGCCAGTGACCACCAATGGGTTGATGTCACTGACACAATCACTCCTGGCCAATCAGTGCTTCCTTACCCACAAATTGTGGCACCAACCCAAGGTGGTTTCCATAGGTGTAAAGAAAAGATTTTCAAAAATGAAGAAGGCTGGGCAGGTTAAGAAAAAATGAAATTTGCTCATGGGATACTGCTTTAGAAATTGTTTTTCAAATTTCAAAGGCTCCATTTCTCTTCTCCAGAGACCTGTGAAAAGATGAGAGCATACCATATGGAGTAAAAGTTTTTTCAGGAACTAAAAACCAACAACAGCAATCATAATACCTTCATGGTGAGCTGGAGAAGAACTGGAAGCCAAGTCATTAGCAAGAGGAATCCTGAGCCGTAAAGGAAAGATCCACCATGTTTACACTAAATTATGGTACCATTTAATGAAGTTGACAGATAAATACCAAATGCTCCTTTTCTCAGTTTCCTTCCAAGAGAAACTCATAAGGAGGGCTAAAGAAGATGCTATCTCCATTACATCATATGCATTGACGTAAAGTCGTGGTTGAGCCAGTAAAAGATGTTTCAAGATCCATGAAGATATTTTTCTTACCAAATGGGGTTTCAAGGTCCCAGCATGCATAAATAAATTCCTCAGTAATCTCTAGTGGAAAATAATCTTGAAGGAATTTCACTGGGCTCTAGGAATGATGTTCTCTAGAAGAATCTTTCCAAGAGTGGATAAGAACGGAACATTACTAAACTTTAATGTTTTCATTTCTAGCCAAAAAACTAGGGTTTTGGTTTATCTTAACCCATGATTTAATCTAAAAAACAAAAAGGCTTTAGTGTCTGAACACAGCATGTAATTCTCCAACTCACCTTCCAGACCCTCAGGGAATAAGAAAGTTTTCTGAAGATAAAACTGAGGAGTTACAGAAAAACTAATGAATTGCCTAAGACCTTAGAAAGCTCCTTCTTAGACTGAAGGAGACAGGTAACCAGTCTCCTAAAAAAAGAGAAAGGTCAGAGAAGTTTATTCCAGACAAGGATTGACAAATTCAACCAAAAACTCACAGAAAGTGATTATTGATGGGCAAATTCAAACTAAAACACACAGAAAGCGATTATTGATGGGCAAGCTTATACAATGCAATAGTGTTACTAGCCATGTAACAGGCTAAAATTAACTAACAGCATATGGCATCTGAAACATCCAAGTTATTAACATCTTTCAACATCTAAGTCACTGACATCTTTCAAGGTCTAAAAAAGATCTCCAAATAAAGTGATACTGTCATTAAATAGAGAGCTTAGAGTAATCTGAAAGATCATCAGTTTGAAGATATTCAAACTTCTGCTTGTAGAAGTATTTGAGAAAAACCATACATGCAAATTCCAGAATCCAGAACTTTCAGGTCAGGGTCTAACAAGGTGAGGCGACACAGAAATACCTGAGGAAGGAACTAAAGCACATGGCAAATTTAATGAAGTCCCTAGCACCAAAAATGCTTGTACTACCCAGGAGTTAACAATTCCAGTGAACTCTCAAAAGAAGTTTGTTTTAGAAGTGGATCCAGAAGATGAACTAGGGGAAAAAGATATATCTGGTTCCATGGACTCCAGGTCAGGGAAAGTGCATCTGTTACTGCTGGCCTTCATTCAAAAATGGGGAAACGTAACTTATGAATAAAGCAGTGGCTCTGGAGGCAAACAGACCACTTGGGGTGCTGCTACTTCGAGAAAAGGACCCACTTGAGAGCATATTTCAATAAAGACATCACTATTCCTTGGGAATTTGATCTAAGGTGGGCATCTGCCCAAACTGCATACTCCTCTTAGATAAGCGATTTGGAAGAACAGGTTCTTGGACAGAGCTAAAAGCAGTCTTTCCAGTTAACTCTTAAAAGATGCAAAAAGCTGAAAGATCCTGTTCTTCATAGTGGCACACCACAGTACCATCCATCAGAAATAAAATTTGACATGTAGATTTCAGTGCATTCTTGGTAATGAAGAACGTTGGAACCAGATCTTTTATTATTTATTTATTATACTTTGTCGCTGTCTCCCCATTAGCAAGGTAGTGCAAGAAAACAGACAAAAGAATGGCCCAACCCACCTACATACACATGTATATACATACACGTCCACACACACTCATATATATACCTATACATCTCACGTATACATATATATACACACACAGACATATACATATATACACATGCACACAATTCATACTGTCTGCCCTTATTCATTCCCGTCGCCACCATGCCACACATGAAATGACAAGCCCTTCCCTCCGCATGTGCATGAGGTAGTGCTAGGAAAAGACAACAAAGGCCACATTCGTTCACACTCAGTCTCTAGCTGTCATGTATAATGCACCGAAACCGCAGCTCCCTTTCTACATCCAGGCCCCACAAAACTTTCCATGGTTTACCCCAGATGCTTCACATGCCCTGGTTCAATCCACTGACAGCACATCGACCCTGTTATACCACATCGTTCCAATTCACTCTATTCCTTGCACACCTTTCACCCTCCTGCATGTTCAGGCCCCGATCACTCAAAATCTTTTTCACTTCATCTTACCACCCCCAATTTGGTCTCCCACTTCTCGTTCCCTCCTCCTCTGACACATATATCCTCTTTGCCAATCTTTCCTCACAACCATTTCAAAACACCCTCTTCTGCTCTCTCAACCACACTCTTTTTATTTCCACACATCTCTCTTACTCTATTATTACTTTCTCGATCAATCCACCTCACACCTCATATGGGGTACTGAAATTCCTGTACCCCATTAACAATTAGCCACAAAGAGAAAAAGGGGTTCACAAGAAGACAAATACCATAGCAACTCCACATGTTGTCTTATTCTGAGAGGTCACTATTGCTGAAAATTCGAGGGACAGAAAGTTGTATCAAGGTATGCCCCAAGACTTATCTAATGAGCTTTAGCATTCACATAGGCAGAAATATCTGCAAAGAATGCTAGGATATTTTCCAGGATGATCTGCAGGATGGTTAATTGTCTCAGAATTCCATTAAACTTTATTAGGCCAAGAGAAAAACTGCTTAGTTTTTAAGGATGGATGCATTAATTCAACATAACACAGGATCCATTGTGTTAAAAGATGCAAATCTTCAAATGAAAACTCTCCTAAACATTAAAAGACAAACATAAATCACCATACTTTCTGATCTTTGGTCCCACCCAGTAGATGTGGCCAGCTTTCTATGCACTGTGGGAGATCTAGAGAAGGGGTACTTTGGGAAGGAAGGTACAAAAGGTAAGGTATGGATGCAGAATATATAAATAAATCATTATCATGAAGTCACCCAAATCCACCTGCAAGTTGTTACAATGTGAGCAAGTTATCATTTTTGGCAAGATTGTGTCATCTTCAAAGGACAGGAAGGAATATCTTTACAATATTCTCACTCCAGAGGAGTCTATCGTTTTTCTCTGTTCCTCCAACGAAAAAAATGATGTGTGAAGTGGGAAGTAAAAACTGAAAGATACTAAATTAAAAAGAAATTCCAGATAGAGATCTTGGACTGCAACATCATGCACAGCATAGGGGAATAACCCATCACAAGCAAGTCTTAATGAATTCAAAAGTTAAAAAAAGAGGCAAAATGCATAAAAATAAGTACAAATCAAGTCTGAAATATATCAACTTCACACCTTACAAGAAAAAACTTACTTTGCAAATCTAGCAGGTAAACCTGCAGGAACTCCACTGACTGCAGCTGGAAGAGACGCCCTTGTACTAGGTGTGCTACTAGAATTAGTACTGGAGATCCACCATGTTTAGTACAAATTATGATACCATTTAATGAAGTTGACAAATGAATGCCAAATGCTCCTCTTCTCAATTGACAGCTTGACACATTAGGCTCCGCTGCTACAACACATCAACTTTTTCTGCCACAATCTTATTTCTCTTGTTGACTTAAAGAAAAGTTGGCTTCTTAAGTCTTATCTGGAGTCTCCATACTGAAAATAAAATAATTCATTAGACAATGAAAGCGAGTTCCAAATGGTAAAGATTTTGTACTGTGTAATAAGGTCCAAGATGGGACAAGAGAAAACATGTAAAAATGTAAATCACTGATCAAGACATATCAAAAAATGAATGATCAGACAGATATGAATATCATCACTTGGCCTAATTAAGTTTAATGGAATTTGGAGACAATCAACCTTACAATTCTTTCACTTGTCTATCATCTTGCATATCATACTGGAAAATAAATATATTTTTTTTTTTATTATACTTTGTCGCTGTCTCCCGCGTTTGCAAGGTAGCGCAAGGAAACAGACGAAAGAAATGGCCCAACCCCCCCATACACATGTATATACATACGTCCACACACGCAAATATACATACCTACACAGCTTTCCATGGTTTACCCCAGACGTTTCACATGCCTTGATTCAATCCACTGACAGCACGTCAACCCCGGTATACCACATCGCTCCAATTCACTCTATTCCTTGCCCTCCTTTCACCCTCCTGCATGTTCAGGCCCCGATCACACAAAATCTTTTTCACTCCATCTTTCCACCTCCAATTTGGTCTCCCTCTTCTCCTCGTTCCCTCCACCTCCGACACATATATCCTCTTGGTCAATCTTTCCTCACTCGTTCTCTCCATGTGCCCAAACCACTTCAAAACACCCTCTTCTGCTCTCTCAACCACGCTCTTTTTATTTCCACACATCTCTCTTACCCTTACATTACTCACTCGATCAAACCACCTCACACCACACATTGTCCTCAAACATCTCATTTCCAGCACATCCATCCTCCTGCGCTCAACTCTATCCATAGCCCACGCCTCGCAACCATACAACATTGTTGGAACCACTATTCCTTCAAACATACCCATTTTTGCTTTCCGAGATAATGTTCTCGACTTCCACACATTCTTCAAGGCCCCCAGAATTTTCGCCCCCTCCCCCACCCTATGATCCACTTCCGCTTCCATGGTTCCATCCGCTGCCAGATCCACTCCCAGATATCTAAAACACTTCACTTCCTCCAGTTTTTCTCCATTCAAACTCACCTCCCAATTGACTTGACCCTCAACCCTACTGTACCTAATAACCTTGCTCTTATTCACATTTACTCTTAACTTTCTTCTTCCACACACTTTACCAAACTCAGTCACCAGCTTCTGCAGTTTCTCACATGAATCAGCCACCAGCGCTGTATCATCAGCGAACAACAACTGACTCACTTCCCAAACTCTCTCATCCCCAACAGACTTCATACTTGCCCCTCTTTCCAAAACTCTTGCATTTACCTCCCTAACAACCCCATCCATAAACAAATTAAACAACCATGGAGACATCACACACCCCTGCCGCAAACCTACATTCACTGAGAACCAATCACTTTCCTCTCTTCCTACACGTACACATGCCTTACATCCTCGATAAAAACTTTTCACTGCTTCTAACAACTTTCCTCCCACACCATATATTCTTAATACCTTCCACAGAGCATCTCTATCAACTCTATCATATGCCTTCTCCAGATCCATAAATGCTACATACAAATCCATTTGCTTTTCTAAGTATTTCTCACATACATTCTTCAAAGCAAACACCTGATCCACACATCCTCTACCACTTCTGAAACCACACTGCTCTTCCCCAATCTGATGCTCTGTACATGCCTTCACCCTCTCAATCAATACCCTCCCATATAATTTACCAGGAATACTCAACAAACTTATACCTCTGTAATTTGAGCACTCACTCTTATCCCCTTTGCCTTTGTACAATGGCACTATGTACGCATTCCGCCAATCCTCAGGCACCTCACCATGAGTCATACATACATTAAATAACCTTACCAACCAGTCAACAATACAGTCACCCCCTTTTTTAATAAATTCCACTGCAATACCATCCAATACTATATCTACAGTATTAGATTATTAAGCTTACTACACTGACATTAAACTTTGCAAAACTACAAGTTCCAATCCTATGTTAAGTGACAGGTGCAGTCATATCATCCTTAACCTCATTTGAGATCTTCATTTTTTTTTCCCCTACCAAAAAGTTATTTCATTCAATAACAAAAATCTCAAAATAATTCCTTCAAGAGTGTATGCTTTAAAACCCAGACACCCTAAATGCCTGAAGACCAGTTTCCATAACCAGAACATTTCAAAGACCTGCTGGTTTACGGGTTTCCTCTGGGTTATGGGATCAAAAATGCAAATGACTAATTAAAAAGTTCATCTCTGAAGCATGAAATATACGTCAGGGCAAACTACTTTTGGTGGGATGCTGAAGCACTCATCGGAATAGCACCTGGCAACTGAAACTGGAAATAAAACTTAATGTAAGTGCTGAGATGAACATGGGCAAGGTATCGGGAGTGGAAGGCCGTGAAAAAGTTTTTTCTCAACTCAGAAAACTAAATAGATTAATAAATTCTCCTTGAAGCAGTGTCCTCTGAGCATGAGATATATTCTCAAAGACTTTCTCAGAAATTTCCAACTTTCAGGACTTGTGGTGAGGAAGTGCTAGCCTGCGTTCCACTGATCAGAGACCCTCACTGGGATGACATCATCGACCTACTCACCTCCAGCCCATCAGAGCTCACTATTTGGAGATCATGATCCTCAACCCAGGGACAGTCAAAGCAAGGACACAGGAAAGAGTTTTCGGAAGGAAACTGCAGGGCAAGATATGAAAACTAGAGGAAAATAAGAATAAGAATACGTCTAAAACAAATATGGATACCTACAATGGAATCCAACTCTTAAAGAAGAATTCCTGGAGCCACACAGGATAGACACAACAATGTCCACACTAAAGTAACACCAAACAAAGATGGAAAACAAGTCCTTACAATCCCTTGTCTTGACTTTCTCCAACAAAAGGTTTCAGATTAAGAGACCACCTTTTTCAAATCATATGTTCTTGTATCAAACCCAGGTTGAGTCAATCATACAAGTTCCTATATCCAGAGATATATTCCTTGCTGAAAGGCTCTAAAAAATTCTGGGTGCACAAATAAAGCCCCTTCAATAATCTCCAGAAAAGTAAAAAATCTCTCATGATGTTTCACTGGGCACAAGGCATGATGCTCTCTTGATGAAATCTTTCAAGAGCAGATGACATAAGAGGTATTTCTAAATAGCATAAATTTCTTTATCAGCCAAAAACCTTGAGTTTAGGGTCATCTTGACCCATACGAGATTGCTGTTCAAGACAAGCAACTGGTCTCCATAGAGAGAAAAACTGGAGATGTTTATCCCAACAGGGGCCTGTCCGATAACAGTAATATGAAAATCCTGAGGGAGGAGTTCTTGAGGGGTGCACTTATGAATGGCACAATTTCTGTGATAAAAGGCAAAAGAACTTAAATATAAGGCTTTAGTAACATTCAAGACATCAGTTTCTTCAAGACTGCAATGTTTATCAGAGTTTTCAGACCAACTGGAAATGGTTACGAGTAGAAGGGCAAATGTTACATACAAGATCATCTGTTTGACTTTTCCCAAACCTCTGCCCGTAGAAGTGTTTGAGAAAATCTGTATGAGTAAATTCCAAAGTTCAGCACTGAGTGGTTAGAGTCATGAAAAAAAAGGTGATCCAAAGGGATTTAAGGTTATCAAATGGAGAGTATGTTACAGGTGAGGGAGTCACTGGCACCAGGGTTGTTGTCCCACATAAGGGCTACCAGTGTTATTAAACCCTGAAAACCAGCCAGTCTGAAAAAGAAAATCCAGAAAGATGAACTGAGGGAAAAAGATTAATAGGATTCCAATGATTCATTAATTTCAATCTGAAGAGTTAGCATTGGTCACAACTGCTCCTACATTTAAAACTAGTGAAGCACAAAACAAGTAATGCACTGGTTCTAGTGGTAAGGAGATCCACTTGGGGAGAGAGGGGCAATAAATATTACTATTGACAATGTATGTGAGCTTACTTGGACATATGCTGATGTACCCCTTAAAAATATGAAGCTTTGCAAGAAAACCCTTTGGATATAGCCAGGGAGAGATTTGTTTCATTAACAATAAGAGAAGCAGGGCTTTGTAAGAACCGCTGTTTATAAGGCATCACACAGCCACAATATTGTACACTGAAAATTGAGCTTTGCATTCTGGACTCAGGACATTTGGAGAGATGGATAATAATGGGAAAACATTATTAGGAAAGGACTTTTATATCTCCATCCAAAGGCAAACATCAAAATGGCCCTCTGAAGAATGAAAATCAAATCCTTGATTCATATTGTCCATTCAAACAAGCAGAGAAGTCACTGGAGGTCTCCAAAGCAGGTTTCTGGAGGTTCTGTACAAAAATCCACCTAACTAAAGATATGAGAAATTCCCAGGGAAGTGCTCTTGGAAGATCTCTGCTTTCTGCATTTTTTTTTTCCTAAATGGTAACTTTTCTGGCCTGCAACCTTGTCATGTACTTGGCAAAGAGACACAATGGGCTGGCAATGCAAGCAACTACAACATTTGCATAGTCCCAAGTTTTATTCCCAGGAAGACCAAGAGTGCCAGTCTGAGTGTTTCAATCAATTCCTTGCCACAAGACACTTGGCTGGGAAATAAGTGGGACCTGTTCAGGTTGATGATGAAACCCAGTTTTTTTAAGTGTTCTGAACCTGAAGCCCTTGACTGGCAAATGCTTCCCTGTTTAGAAGTGACAGATCCAAAACAATTTTTTCCTCATTTGAATTTTCCTTGGAATAAATACAGTATTCTTTCTCCCCTATCCCTGGGGATAGGGGAGAAAGAATACTTCCCACACATTCCTCATGTGTCGTAGAAGGCGACTAAAGGGGACGGGAGCGGGGGACTAGAAACCCTCCCCTTCTTGTATTTTAAACTTTCTAAAAGGGGAAACAGAAGAAGGAGTCACGCGGAGAGTACTCATCCTCCTCGAAGGCTCAGATTGGGGTGTCTAAATGTGTGTAGATGTAACCAAGATGAGAAAAAAGGAGAGATAGGTAGTATAATTGAGGAAAGGAACCTGGATGTTTTGGCTCTGAGTGAAACGAAGCTCAAGATTAAAGGGGAAGAGGGGTTTGGGAATGTCTTGGGAGTAAAGTCAGGGGTTAGTGAGAGGACAAGAGCAAGGGAAGGAGTAGCACTACTCCTGAAACAGGAGTGGTGGGAGTATGTAATAGAGTGTAAGAAAGTAAACTTTAGATTGATATGGGTAAAACTGAAAGTTGATGGAGAGAGATGGGTGATTATTGGTGCATATGCACCTGGGCATGAGAAGAAAGATCATGAGAGGCAAGTGTTTTGGGAGCAGCTGAATGAGTGCGTTAGTAGTTTTGATGCACGAGACCGGGTTATAGTGATGGGTGATTTGAATGCAAAGGTGAGTAATGTGGCAGTTGAGGGAATAATTGGTATACATGAGGTGTTCAGTGTTGTAAATGGAAATGGTGAAGAGCTTGTAGATTTATGTGCTGAAAAAGGACAGGTGATTGGGAATACCTGGTTTAAAAGAGAGATATACATAAATATATGTATGTAAGTAGGAGAGATGGCCAGAGAGCGTTACTGGATTACGTGTTAATTGATAGGCAAGTGAAAGAGAGACTTTTGGATGTTAATGTGCTGAGAGGTGCAACTGGAGGGATGTCTGATCATTATCTTGTGGAGGCGAAGGTGAAAATTTGTAGAGGTTTTCAGAAAAGAAAGGAGAATGTTGGGGTGAAGAGAGTGGTGAGAGTAAGTGAGCTTAGGAAGGAGACTTGTGTGAGGAAGTACCAGGAGAGACTGAGTACAGAATGGAAAAAGGTGAGAACGAAGGAGGTAAGGGGAGTGGGGGAGGAATGGGATGTATTCAGGGAAGCAGTGATGGCTTGCGCAAAAGATGCTTGTGGCATGAGAAACGAGGGAGGTGGGCATATTAGAAAGGGTAGTGAATGGTGGGATGAAGAAGTAAGATTATTTGTGAAAGAGAAGAGAGAGGCATTTGGACGATTTTTGCAGGGAAATAATGCAAATGAGTGGGAGATGTATAAAAGAAAGAGACAGGAGGTCAAGAGAAAGGTGCAAGACATGAAAAAGAGGGCAAATGAGAGTTGGGGTGAGAGAGTATCATTAAATTTTAGAGAATAAAAAGATGCTTTGGAAGGAGGTAAATAAAGTGCGTGAGACAAGGGAATAAATGGGAACCTCAGTGAAGGGGGCTAATGGGGAGATGATAACAAGTAGTGGTGATGTGAGAAGGAGATGGAGTGAGTATTTTGAGGGTTTGTTGAATGTGTTTGATGATAGAGTGGCAGATATAGGGTGTTTTGGTCGAATTGGTGTGCAAAGTGAGAGGGTTAGGGAAAATGATTTGGTAAACAGAGAAGAGGTAGTAAAAGCTTTGCGGAAGATGAAAGCCGGCAAGGCAGCAGGGTTGGATGGTATTGCTGTGGAATTTATTAAAAAAGGGGGTGACTTTATTGTTGACTGGTTGGTAAGGTTATTTAATGGATGTATGATTCATGGTGAGGTGCCTGAGGATTGGTGGAATGCCTGCATAGTGCCATCGTACAAAGGCAAAGGGGACAAAGGTGAGTGCTCAAATTACAGAGGTATAAGTTTGTTTAGTATTGCTGGGAAATTATATGGGAGGGTATTGATTGTGAGGGTGAAGTCATGTACAGAGCATCAGATTGGGGAAGAGCGGTGTGGTTTCAGAAGTGGTAGAGGATGTGTGGATCAGGTGTTTGCTTTGAAGAATGTATGTGAGAAATACTTAGGAAAGCAAATGGATTTGTATGTAGCCTTTATGGATCTGGAGAAGGCATATGATAGAGTTGATAGAGATGCTCTGTGGAAGGTATTAAGAATATATGGTGTGGGAGGCAAGTTGTTAGAAGCAGTGAAAAGTATTTATCAAGGATGTAAGGCATGTATACGTGTAGGAAGAGAGGAAAGTGATTGGTTCTCAGTGAATGTAGGTTTGCAGCATGGGTGTGTGATGTCTCCATGGTTGTTTAATTTGTTTATGGAAGGGGGTGTTAGGGAGGTGAATGCAAGAGTTTTGGAAAGAGGGGCAAGTATGCAGTCTGTTGTGGATGAGAGAGAGTGGGAAGTGAGTCAGTTGTTGTTCGTTGATGATACAGCGCTGGTGGCTGATTCATGAGAAACTGCAGAAGCTGGTGACTGAGTTTGGTAAAGTGTATGAGAGAAGAAAGTTGAAAGTAAATGTGAATAAGAGCAAGGTTATGAGGTTCAGTAGGGTTGAGGGTCAAGTTAATTGGGAGGTAAGTTTGAATGGAGAAAAACTGGAGGAAGTGAAGTGTTTTAGATATCTGGGAGTGGATTTGGCAGCGGATGGAACCATGGAAGCCATATGAATCATAGGGTGGGGGAAGAAGCGAAAATTCTGGGAGCGTTGAAGAGTGTGTGGAAGTCGAGAGCATTATCTCAGAAAGCCAAAATGGGTATGTTTGAAGGAATAGTGGTTCCAACAATTTTGTATGGTTGCGAGGTGTGGGCTATGGATAGAGTTGTGCACAGGAGGGTGGATGTGCTGGAAATGAGATGTTTGAGGACAATATGTGGTGTGAGGTGGTTTGATCAAGAAAGTAATAATAGAGTAAGAGAGATGTGTGGAAATAAAAAGAGTGTGGTTGAGAGAGCAGAAGAGGGTGTTTTGAAATGGTTTGGTCACATGGAGAGACTGAGTGAGGAAAGATTGACAAAGAGGATATATGTGTCAGAGGTGGAGGGAACGAGGAGAAGTGGGAGACCAAATTGGAGGTGGAAAGATGAAGTGAAAAAGACTTTGAGTGATCAGGGCCTGAACATGCAGGAGGGTGAAAGGCGTGCAAGGAATGGAGTGAATTGGAACGATGTGGTATACCGGGGTCGACATGCTGTCAACTGAATGGACTGAACCAGGGCATGTGAATCGTCTGGGGTAAACCATGGAAAGTTGTGTGGGGCCTGGATGTGGAAAGGGAGCTGTGGTTTTGGTGCATTAATACATGACAGCTAGAGACTGAGTGTGAATGAATGGGGCCTTTGTTGTCTTTTCCTAGCACTACCTCACACACATGAGGGGGGAGGGGGTTATTATTACATGTGTGGCGAGGTGGCGATGAGAATGAATAAAGGCAGACAGTATGAATTATGTACATGTGTATATATGTATATGTCTGTGTGTGCATATATATGTATACGTTAAGATGTATAGGTATGTATAATTGCGTGTGAGGACATATATGCATATACATGTGTATGTGGGTGGGTTGGGGCATTCTTTCATCTGTTTCCTTGCACTACCTCGCTAACGCGGGAGACAGCGACAAAGCAAAATAATAAAATAATAATAAAAAAGATACAGTATTAATAAGAATGGTCTCACTGCAAGCCCTATAATATCGTTGCCAATCATCTCTATGTGCAATCCTGAAATCATAAGGTTGGGGCTATCCTAATATCTTTCTTGAAAGGGATGGTTAAGATACCTTACTCCACCCTGAATCTTTATATATCAACTTTAGATACATCCAGACATCGAGCTTTCAAATGTCTTGGAATGTGCCCCCAAACGGCAATGAGCAACAATGTCTGCAAAAAACACATGTCCACCCCATATGTTTACAAAGGCGATACACGTTTAAGGTTTATTGCAAGTATGTACAAGCATATGACAATCTCAGGGTGAAATCATTGTACATCTGGTTGCTGAGACATGATTTTTATGGAGAGAGCACCAGTAACCTCCCTAAGTATGCCTAAGAGTATCTTTATGGAATTATGTTCTTTCCTTACTCATCTGGGGACTTTTGCTGATGGGTGCTGTAATAACTCCATGTGTGCTTCAAAGATGGCCCTTACCTTACTAAGTAGGAGAAAGCCTGAATTCTCACCAGGAAACAAGAAAATGTGGGTATACCTGGGATTTCTTATCCCTGTGGATAGGGATGAAACAATACTTCCCACATATTCCTTGCGTGTCATAGAAAGCAACTAAAAGGGGAGGGAGTGGGGGGCTGGAAATCCTCCCCTCTCGTTTTTAATTTTCCAAAAGAAGGAACAGAGAAGGGGCCAAGTGAGGATATCCCTCAAAAGCTCAGTTCTATGTTCTTAATGCTACCTCACTAATGCAGGAAATGGCGAATAGTATGGAAAAAAGAAGAAAAAAAACAAACTGGGATTTCTACGTTCACTGGCCTCCCTGACCAAGTCATTCCACTACCATAACCCATCTCTGGTCACCTTATGAAGACTTCCAGATCTAAAGATAATCTCTTAAGATGAGAAGTAATGAAGCAAACCCACATTTCTGTTGCCAAACTCAAGAGAAACCAACTAAATTTTTAGGAAATTATTTCTCAAAGAATCATTCAATATTGTCTGCAAAAGGACCTTCACATTACCTCCAGCAAGTCAGGTGCCAAACTCCTACAAACAAATTAAATGAATTGCAAACAACTTGCATTTGCTAACAAATACAAGGACTAGAGTATGACAAGGGAGAATACACAAGCCAAAGGATGACAACTGGTATGAATACTGTTTCGCAATGAAAACAAGTGAAACACTAAGATTGCGAGATAATTTGGAGTTGCTTTGGTAGTGCAATGGGCAGGGGTGGGTTTAATTTCTTACCTTAAGAACACTACAATCAATAGATAGAAGTGCACTACGGTGCTAGAGGACCATCTCCTTCCCTTTTTTTTATAAGCTTCATGGGCATGATCACTTTATGCAGGTACTGCCCCCTGCCATAAGGTTAGAAAAGTGATACATTGATTACCAGGGAAAAATATTCAACTGCTGGAGTGGCCTGGGAACTCCCTAGACCTTAACACAAATGAGAACTGCTGAAACCAGATGAAAGTCAACCTTGCTTCCGGCAACAACTCTTCAATGCCTCACTTCATTTAGGAGACCCAAAACATGGTAATAGAATACTTCAGGAACCTTACCAATTCCATACACACATCACATATCTGCAGATAGTAATTAAAGCCAAATGAGACATGACAAAGTACTAAAATGTCAATGTACCATTATTTTTGTGGATGGTGAAGGAGACCAAGAAGTTTTTTGTTGTCAACTATTTTTTTTCCCAGACAATGTATTTTGGAGGAAACTTGCATGAAACACACCTATCTTGGCCTTGAAATGAACCTTTGCCTTTAGCATACTTGGACTCGGGTACACTAATGGTTTTCCTAGACAAGTATGGAAGGAACAGAGAAACCCTCTAGAACTATTCCTTTTACGATAATTAGTAAGAGAGCCCCCACTCACAATCTCCTCCCTGCAATTTCCTTCTAAGAGATGGTTTATAAAAGGATTTCCTCTTACTGCTGGTTTTGAAAAGCTAAATCTCAGAATTTTCTGAACAGCCTTAAGAGGAAAAAAAGGAGTTACACATGGGGAGGACTGCCAGAGCTTGTCGTTAGCATTTTTGCTGAGATAACAGAGACTGCATTAGTCTCTCTAAATGAAGCTGAAGGCTGTTTCAATACATGCCCAAAGATTCACTAAATGAGGTCAAGTTTAACAGAATGCTCTGTTAGGGAGGGACATGATTCACAAAGGGCAGAGATATCTACAGTCACAGAAATCTTTTCAAAATAATTTCAAGGGCATAGCATCCTCAGAATTATCATTGCTATCTACCATAGTCTGACAAGATACAGCTGCCTTTAGTTTCATGGAGTATGTTGATAAGATTGTGTACACTAGCCATAAACCATCTTTCTTAAATAAAACCAGAAGACAGAATCTGTATTCCAGCAGTGAAAACAGGAGACTATGCTATGGACCTACTCACACATCAAGCACAGGGGCAGGACTACCATATTTAAGATGGTACTTGGGTCGACTTAGCTTCCCCCCATTCCACACAAATCTAACACAGTTTAGGGTCTGTCCATTCTTAGAGAACCTACAAGCTTTAAAAAACACCTGGTAGGTCCCTCAACACCAAAAGAGGCCAAATTAACAAGGTATTCAGAGCTTTCATTTCCACAAAACAAAGTGGTCTAAACTGAGGGATAGAAAGGCAAACTCCCTAGCTTCAGCTTTTTTAAGGCTTTGATGGTAACAGCATTTGGAGACAGATGAGGGATGTCAGAGAGCAAAAGACTGGAGACAAGATTGTCAGTCTATGGGGTATGGCATGAATAAATGCATCTCACCACTTTAAACTAGGCACAGTTTGTACTACTTGGTGGTTAACCAAGTTTAACATTGTCCTTCCTACGGATGGAGGAACTAGAATATGATCTTACTGTTGTCCTTCCTGGGGATAAAAGGAACAAATGTAGCATCACATGGCACCTTAAAATGAGAGGACTTCTGTCTTTTGCCTTCCTGAAACCTTATGGTCTTCAGAGCATCAAGGGATCTGTCACTAGCACAGTTCCTGTCACAAATATCTGTCACTAACAGGCTATGATGGCTGCTATCTCAGAGGAAAGGAACATTCTTGCATCACCCACGACCTATGGCAGAATCCCACACTGTAGAAGCATGGAAGCTGGCTATTTACTTTGGTAGTTTGGCTGCTCAAAAACAACCTCATAGGTATCATCCATACACTATCTTTGGATGGCAGATGAAAGAATGTTAGCGATTTGGTCATTAAGTATGTGAATTCATAGCTTCTTGCCTAATGCACTGAAAGGACTCAAAAGTAAACACTCAGGATAAAGGGTACATGCAATGGTGGTGCAGAAGGGAGAGAGGATTCGACTCCCCGCACTGCTTGGATGAGTAAGAGGGCAGCTCAGCAAAGTCTGGAGTGAGCCTAGTGGGAGGCTAAGTGCAAAGGAGCTGAAGCATCCAAAAGTTTTATCCTTGATTTGGTGCACATGAAAACTCATAACACATACTTGGTTCCTCTGGGAAGAAGGCAAAAAGACAGGGAAAGGCAGAAGTGGAAAATAATATAGGCAGAAAACTGGAAAGAATTCAATTTCTGCAAAGCTTTCTGGGATGCTAGAAAATACAACTGACCATCACCAATGGTGCTGTCGTGTATATCTGGCATACTTCTAAAAAAGTCCATAGTTCTAGGTTAATCTTCTCAGGGAGCAGGCATCAGAGATATAGATAGATAGCTAGACTGTCAGGTATGTGGACTATCATGAAATATGATTATGGTATAACTACATCTACCTGAAAATATGGTTACAAAAACTGAGTATCAAATGAACATCCAAGAGAACCAACAAGTGTTAACATCACCTACAGTTGTGCTTTCAAGGTTAACTAAGATCAACAACTGAACTATCTTTTATATTTTCATTTCAGTATTTTTCGGAAACTGACCAGGAACTTACTGATTTGCTCACCAGAATTAGCAAATATCCATTACTTCAAGTTCAGACCACCTAAAGCATGGTCATGGGCAAAATCATGGGCTTCCAGTATATAACTAAACAAAATAAAATTCCTTTAAAATTTCAAAAGGATTTCTTATAAAGGCAATATACTTTAAGTGCAGAATGCAATAAAAAATGCAAGAAGGTGAAACAGAATGTTTGAAGGTATGTGGGATTAGCAGAATAAACAGCATATCATATGAGGAAATTAGAAAAGGATGTATGGTAGAGGTCAGTAAAGTGGGATATGAGTGTTAAGGAAGTATAGAAATAAGAGAAGCAAGCAATACTAACACAACGTGTGTGTGTGTGTGTGTGTGTGTGTAAGAAATATCAGAATGAAAGCTGAAGGCATGGTGGAAGGACAGAATGGGAAACTGTGTACATAAGGTGTTTGTCTGGACAAACCAGCTGAAATGTGGAAAAGCCACACTCATGTAATCAACTACAAAGGTTTCTGGTTATCCAGGTGAATGAAGTTTACTTATACTGACTTATTTCCATACCCTTCTGTTGGAGGAATAAACATTGGTGACCTTCTCTTGCCATCAGCCATCCTGTGACCTTCTCTTGCCATCAGCCATCCTGTGACCTTCTCTTGCCATCAGCCATCCTGTGACCTTCTCTTGCCATCAGCCATCCTGTGACCTTCTCTTGCCATCAGCCATCCTGTGACCTTCTCTTGCCATCAGCCATCCTGTGACCTTCTCTTGCCATCAGCCATCCTGTGACCTTCTCTTGCCATCAGCCATCCTGTGACCTTCTCTTGCCATCAGCCATCCTGTGACCTTCTCTTGCCATCAGCCATCCTGTGACCTTCTCTTGCCATCAGCCATCCTGTAACCTTCTCTTGCCATCAGCCATCCTGTGACCTTCTCTTGCCATCAGCCATCCTGTGACCTTCTCTTGCCATCAGCCATCCTGTGACCTTCTCTTGCCATCAGCCATCCTGTAACCTTCTCTTGCCATCAGCCATCCTGTGACCTTCTCTTGCCATCAGACATCCTGTAACCTTCTCTTGCCATCAGACATCCTGTGACCTTCTCTTGCCATCAGCCATCCTGTGACCTTCTCTCACCATCAGCCATCCTGTGATCTTCTCTTGCCATCAGCCATCCTGTAACCTTCTCTTGCCATCAGCCATCCTGTGACCTTCTCTTGCCATCAGACATCCTGTGACCTTCTCTTGCCATCAGACATCCTGTAACCTTCTCTTGCCATCAGCCATCCTGTAACCTTCTCTTGCCATCAGCCATCCTGTGACCTTCTCTTGCCATCAGCCATCCTGTGACCTTCTCTTGCCATCAGCCATCCTGTGACCTTCTCTTGAGATCAGCCATCCTGTGACCTTCTCTTGCCATCAGCCATCCTGTAACCTTCTCTTGCCATCAGCCATCCTGTGACCTTCTCTTGCCATCAGACATCCTGTAACCTTCTCTTGCCATCAGACATCCTGTGACCTTCTCTTGCCATCAGCCATCCTGTGACCTTCTCTCACCATCAGCCATCCTGTGACCTTCTCTTGCCATCAGCCATCCTGTAACCTTCTCTTGCCATCAGCCATCCTGTGACCTTCTCTTGCCATCAGCCATCCTGTGACCTTCTCTTGCCATCAGCCATCCTGTGACCTTCTCTTGCCATCAGCCATCCTGTAACCTTCTCTTGCCATCAGCCATCCTGTGACCTTCTCTTGCCATCAGACATCCTGTGACCTTCTCTTGCCATCAGACATCCTGTAACCTTCTCTTGCCATCAGTCATCCTGTGACCTTCTCTTGCCATCAGACATCCTGTGACCTTCTCTTGCCATCAGACATCCTGTAACCTTCTCTTGCCATCAGCCATCCTGTGACATTCTCTTGCCATCAGACATCCTGTGACCTCTTGCCATCAGACATCCTGTAACCTTCTCTTGCCAACAGCCATCCTGTGACCTTCTCTTGCCATCAGACATCCTGTAACCTTCTCTTGCCATCAGCCATCCTGTGACCTTCTCTTGCAATCAGCCATCCTGTGACCTTCTCTTGCCATCAGACATCCTGTAACCTTCTCTTGCCATCAGCCATCCTGTGACCTTCTCTTGCCATCAGCCATCCTGTAACCTTCTCTTGCCATCAGACATCCTGTGACCTTCTCTTGCCATCAGCCATCCTGTAACCTTCTCTTGCCATCAGCCATCCTGTGACCTTCTCTTGCCATCAGCCATCCTGTAACCTTCTCTTGCCATCGGACATCCTGTGACCTTCTCTTGCCATAAGACATCCTGTGACCTTCTCTTGCCATCAGCCATCCTGTAACCTTCTCTTGCCATCAGACATCCTGTGACCTTCTCTTGCCATCAGACATCCTGTGACCTTCTCTTGCTATCAGCCATCCTGTAACCTTCTCTTGCCATCAGACATCCTGTGACCTTCTCTTGCCATCAGCCATCCTGTAACCTTCTCTTGCCATCAGACATCCTGTAACCTTCTCTTGCCATCAGCCATCCTGTGACCTTCTCTTGCCATCAAACATCCTGTAACCTTCTCTTGCCATCAGCCATCCTGTGACCTTCTCTTGCCATCAGCCATCCTGTAACCTTCTCTTGCCATCAGACATCCTGTGACCTTCTCTTGCCATCAGCCATCCTGTAACCTTCTCTTGCCATCAGCCATCCTGGGACCTCTTGCCATCAGCCATCCTGTAACCTTCTCTTGCCATCAGCCATCCTGTAACCTTCTCTTGCCATCAGCCATCCTGTAACCTTCTCTTGCCATCAGCCATCCTGTGACCTTATCTTGTCATCAGCCATCCTGTGACCTTCTCTTGCCATCAGCCATCCTGTGACCTTATCTTGCCATCAGCCATCCTGTGATCTCTTGCCATCAGCCATCCTGTGACCTTCTCTTGCCATCAGCCATCCTGTGACCTTCTCTTGCCATCAGCCATCCTGTGACCTTCTCTTGCCATCAGCCATCCTGTGACCTTCTCTTGCCATCAGACATCCTGTAACCTTCTCTTGCCATCAGACATCCTGTGACCTTCTCTTGCCATCAGCCATCCTGTGACCTTCTCTTGCCATCAGACATCCTGTAACCTTCTCATGCCATCAGCCATCCTGTAACCTTCTCTTGCCATCAGCCATCCTGTGACCTTCTCTTGCCATCAGCCATCCTGTAACCTTCTCTTGCCATCAGCCATCCTGTGACCTTCTCTTGCCAACAGCCATCCTGTGACCTTCTCTTGCCATCAGCCATCCTGTAACCTTCTCTTGCCATCAGACATCCTGTGACCTTCTCTTGCCATCAGACATCCTGTGACCTTCTCTTGCCATCAGACATCCTGTGACCTTCTCTTGCCATCAGACATCCTGTGACCTTCTCTTGCCATCAGCCATCCTGTAACCTTCTCTTGCCATCAGCCATCCTGTGACCTTCTCTTGCTATCAGCCATCCTGTAACCTTCTCTTGCCATCAGACATCCTGTGACCTTCTCTTGCCATCAGCCATCCTGTAACCTTCTCTTGCCATCAGACATCCTGTGACCTTCTCTTGCCATCAGCCATCCTGTAACCTTCTCTTGCCATCAGCCATCCTGTGACCTTCTCTTGCCATCAGCCATCCTGTAACCTTCTCTTGCCATCGGACATCCTGTGACCTTCTCTTGCCATAAGACATCCTGTGACCTTCTCTTGCCATCAGCCATCCTGTAACCTTCTCTTGCCATCAGACATCCTGTGACCTTCTCTTGCCATCAGACATCCTGTGACCTTCTCTTGCTATCAGCCATCCTGTAACCTCTTGCCATCAGACATCCTGTGACCTTCTCTTGCCATCAGCCATCCTGTAACCTTCTCTTGCCATCAGACATCCTGTAACCTTCTCTTGCCATCAGCCATCCTGTGACCTTCTCTTGCCATCAGACATCCTGTAACCTTCTCTTGCCATCAGCCATCCTGTGACCTTCTCTTGCCATCAGCCATCCTGTAACCTTCTCTTGCCATCAGACATCCTGTGACCTTCTCTTGCCATCAGCCATCCTGTAACCTTCTCTTGCCATCAGCCATCCTGGGACCTCTTGCCATCAGCCATCCTGTAACCTTCTCTTGCCATCAGCCATCCTGTGACCTTCTCTTGCCATCAGCCATCCTGTAACCTTCTCTTGCCATCAGCCATCCTGTGACCTTCTCTTGCCATCAGCCATCCTGTGACCTTCTCTTGCCATCAGCCATCCTGTGACCTTCTCTTGCCATCAGCCATCCTGTGACCTTCTCTTGCCATCAGCCATCCTGTGACCTTCTCTTGCCATCAGCCATCCTGTGACCTTCTCTTGCCATCAGCCATCCTGTGACCTTCTCTTGCCATCAGCCATCCTGTGACCTTCTCTTGCCATCAGCCATCCTGTGACCTTCTCTTGCCATCAGCCATCCTGTGACCTTCTCTTGCCATCAGCCATCCTGTGACCTTCTCTTGCCATCAGACATCCTGTAACCTTCTCTTGCCATCAGCCATCCTGTAACCTTCTCTTGCCATCAGCCATCCTGTGACCTTCTCTTGCCATCAGCCATCCTGTGACCTTCTCTTGCCATCAGACATCCTGTGACCTTCTCTTGCCATCAGCCATCCTGTGACCTTCTCTTGCCATCAGACATCCTGTGACCTTCTCTTGCCATCAGCCTTCCTGTGACCTTCTCTTGCCATCAGCCATCCTGTGACCTTCTCTTGCCATCAGCCATCCTGTGACCTTCTCTTGCCATCAGCCATCCTGTGACCTTCTCTTGCCATCAGACATCCTGTGACCTTCTCTTGCCATCAGCCATCCTGTGACCTTCTCTTGCCATCAGCCATCCTGTGACCTTCTCTTGCCATCAGATATCCTGTGACCTTCTCTTGCCATCAGCCATCCTGTGACCTTCTCTTGCCATCAGCCATCCTGTGACCTTCTCTTGCCATCAGCCATCCTGTGACCTTCTCTTGCCATCAGACATCCTTGTATCAAACAGTTTGTTGGTTATGGCTCTCTTGCGTGTAGATAGACCTGAGGAATAAACCAGTTCAAATGTTGTTGATCACTGTAATATATAATATATAAATGAGCTGGACCTTGCATGTAGAAGAATGATTATGGGTAGACGTGTTTATATGAAATTCCCCAAGACAGTATTAGGAGGTTTACCCAAGTCAGAAAGGACAATATAAGAGAGATGTGTGATAGTAAGAAGAGCATGTTGGAGTTAGGATACGGAGAGAATGACTAATAAGATATGTAAGACAGACTGGATCAGGTCAACATCTGATAAAACATATCCTTCTGTGTATCTTATGTGACTTCTGAATTCTAACTTACCATTGAAAGAAGGAAAACATTATTCTTACTTCGTTCCCACACCGTATCATAGAATTTCAAAACTAGGCCCATCATTTATGGCATTTGATTCAAACTCCAGGTTTCAACACAAGCAACATATATATATACATATATATATACAGCGCTGGTGGCTGATTCATGTGAGAAACTGCAGAAGCTGGTGACTGAGTTTGGTAAAGTGTGTGGAAGAAGAAAGTTAAGAGTAAATGTGAATAAGAGCAAGGTTATTAGGTACAGTAGGGTTGAGGGTCAAGTCAATTGGGAGGTGAGTTTGAATGGAGAAAAACTGGAGGAAGTGAAGTGTTTTAGATATCTGGGAGTGGATCTGTCAGCGGATGGAACCATGGAAGCGGAAGTGGATCATAGGGTGGGGGAGGGGGCGAAAATTTTGGGAGCCTTGAAAAATGTGTGGAAGTCGAGAACATTATCTCGGAAAGCAAAAATGGGTATGTTTGAAGGAATAGTGGTTCCAACAATGTTGTATGGTTGCAAGGCGTGGGCTATGGATAGAGTTGTGCGCAGGAGGATGGATGTGCTGGAAATGAGATGTTTGAGGACAATGTGTGGTGTGAGGTGGTTTGATCGAGTAAGTAACGTAAGGGTAAGAGAGATGTGTGGAAATAAAAAGAGCGTGGTTGAGAGAGCAGAAGAGGGTGTTTTGAAATGGTTTGGGCACATGGAGAGAAAGAGTGAGGAAAGATTGACCAAGAGGATATATGTGTCGGAGGTGGAGGGAACGAGGAGAAGAGGGAGACCAAATTGGAGGTGGAAAGATGGAGTGAAAAAGATTTTGTGTGATCGGGGCCTGAACATGCAGGAGGGTGAAAGGAGGGCAAGGAATAGAGTGAATTGGAGCGATGTGGTATACAGGGGTTGACGTGCTGTCAGTGGATTGAGTCGGGGCATGTGAAGCGTCTGGGGTAAACCATGGAAAGCTGTGTAGGTATGTATATTTGCGTGTGTGGACGTGTGTATGTACATGTGTATGGGGGGGGGTTGGGCCATTTCTTTCGTCTGTTTCCTTGCGCTACCTCGCAAACGCGGGAGACAGCGACAAAGTATAAAAAAAAGAGAAAAAAAAAAATATATATATATATATATATATATATATATATATATATATATATCTTTTTTTTTCTTTCAAACTATTCGCCATTTCCCGCATTAGCGAGGTAGCGCCAAGAACAGAGGACTGGGCCTTTGAGGGACTACCCTCACCTGGCCCAGTTCTCTGTTCCTTCTTTTGGAAAATTAAAAAAAAAACGAGAGGGGAGGATTTCCAGCCCCCCACTCCCTCCCCTTTTAGTCGCCTTCTACGACACGCAGGGAATACATGGGAAGTATTCTTGCTCCCCCATATATTATTTATTTTGCTTTGTCGCTGTCTCCCGCGTTTGCGAGGTAGCACAAGGAAACAGACGAAAGAAATGGCCCAACCCACCCCCATACACAATGCACACACACACACGCCCACACACACAAATATACATACCTATACATCTCAATGTACACATATATATACACACACAGACACATACATATATACCCATGCACTCAATTCACAATGTCTGCCTTTATTCATTCCCTTCGCCACCTCACCACACATGGAATACCATCCCCCTCCCCCCTCATGTGTGCGAGGTAGCACTAGGAAAAGACAACAAAGGCCCCATTCGTTCACACTCAGTCTCTAGCTGTCATGCAATAATGCCCGAAACCACAGCTCCCTTTCCACATCCAGGCCCCACACAACTTTCCATGGTTTACCCCAGACGCTTCACATGCCCTGGTTCAATCCATTGACAGTACGTCAACCCCGGTATACCACATCGATCCAATTCACTCTATTCCTTGCCCTCCTTTCACCCTCCTGCATGTTCAGGCCCCGATCACACAAAATCTTTTTCACTCCATCTTTCCACCTCCAATTTGGTCTCCCACTTCTCCTCGTTCCCTTCACCTCCGACACATATATCCTCTTGGTCAATCTTTTCTCACTCATTCTCTCCATGTGCCCAAACCATTTCAAAACCCCCTCTCCTGCTCTCTCAACCACACTCTTTTTACTTTCACACATCTCTCTTACCCTATTATTACTTACTCGATCAAACCACCTCACACCACATATTGTCCTCAAACATCTCATTTCCAGCACATCCATCCTCCTGCGCACAACTCTATCCATAGCCCACGCCTCGCAACCATACAACATTGTTGGAACTACTATTCCTTCAAACATACCCATTTTTGCTTTCCGAGATAATGTTCTCGACTTCCTTACATTCTTCAAGGCTCCCAGGATATATATATATATATATATATATATA